>NC_030437.2:11073796-11148796 GCF_001660625.3 Ictalurus punctatus | reverse complement strand
TAATGTTTTATAGAAGCATGATTTTTTTCCCCCCATGCCAGCTGGCTCAGGTGGTTCTTGCTGCCCTCTTGGCCTGTTCCATATGCTGTACTGTGAAAGGCTGTTTCTGGAGTGCATCAGCGCACTCAATCTTGTATTAATAGATCACAAAGAAACTCCACATACTAACTTAACACTATGGCACAGTACTGACAAATGCATGACAAATAATATAACACTAATGTAGCATGGAAATATTTGTTTTCTTCTTTTTATCACCTACTCCAATTGGTTATCACATTCTTTTGAGAGTCAGTAATTTACTATCGATTATTCACAATGCTTGAATTCAAGTGAAAACGGAACGATAAAATGAGTATCATTTAGTTTGTCTCATTTGTTTGCATTTCATCTATGTTGCATCTACATAATCCAACAATTCGATCAATAAAAGTATTGAACATATGAGGATAAAGGCATATTATTGCTAGATAAATAATAATAAAAAAAGAGATTTTTGTGCTTTATTGATAATTAGATTTTTCTGAGCAGCCTTGCTAAACATTTTTCATTTATGCATTTTCAAACCAGGATTACTCAGGATTCATTTAAACCAAAAACCTTCATAGCAAAGACACCACTACAATGAAACAAATTAAATAAAACGGAAGAAGTGGTCAGTCAGATTTAAGAGAACATATCACATACAGATTATATATCAAAATTGTATTGCTTATGCTTAAATTATTTTAAACAAGTTTTGAATTACTAGATTGCATTATGTAGAGTGAGTGTGATCAATTCATGTAATATTAAAGTAAACCATTTATATTATAAAATCTGATGATGATGTTAGCACTGACGGGAATAACTACAGTATAGTACTGAATTAATATGATTAAAGTATGTGTGGTAGAATAGCGCAGTTGTAATGTGGCTATCTTATAATGCCAGCAACCTGAGTTTGATTCTCAGTTTATGTGGGAGCACAGAGTTTTTTATTTTATTAAAGGTTTTGAAAATACATGATCAAATCATGTTGAATGTTATTACAAATTGTGTTAATGTAAATTAATTTGTATGTACGCATTTGAATTAAGTAAATTCAATGAGCTCTTTTCCACTGTTTGCTTGAAAGTGTAAGTTCTCTTGATTCCATGTAATATATAATGTTGAGTCTAAAAGACTGAGACCACTATTTAAAATGCTTCTATTTTGCATTCTTTTCTAATTTAATACAATATTTTTCATTGTAAATTATATTATCAGCAACAACATGAATGAAAATGAGAATTTCAGAAATATTTACTTGAATGACTGAATTTTTTAGTATTTGGTACACCCCTCTTTTGCTTTAATTACAGCATGCACTTGAGCTGGCTCAGAGAACATAAGTTTGTGTAAAACCTGAAAGTCCATGTTACATCATATCCATCAATCTGTCTAAACATGTCCTTCAGTGGAAGGGATGAAAGTCAAGGAAAATCTGGCCTTTTGTGGAAATTGACTTAAATTTAAATAGTGATTATGCACCAAGCAGAATCGTGAATATCAAACATTTCTTTTCTTTGTTTTACATTTTTTTTGCAGATTCAAAAACTTGGTTTATTTCAAGTTCTGAATGAAAAAAAATGTAAATAAAATCCTGGATTTTCAGCGTGGTCTCAGAATTTTGGGCCCCACTGTCCATATCTTTGTAAGTTACACCAGTCATGAGTTATAAAACTAAAGAGTAAGTAAGTAAGTAAGTAAGTAAGTAAAAGAAATTGATGCATACAACTGCCTTCATTGGGCTATTAAGTGTGATTAGTTATTAACACACTCACATTCAGTGGTGGCTAAATCAAGAGTGAGAATATCAGGAGTGGCAGCTGCTATTATTTTTATGGCCAGATAATGTCAGTAAAAACCTGTAATGAGGCTGGTATGCAATGAATTTCACTTTAGCTGGATTGTGCAAGACCATGACCCCAACAGCTATCAGTTAAAAAAAAAGAGCTTATAAATGTTAAAATATTCCACTCTAAGTTTTACAAGTAAACACTGACTGGACCATTGGAAAACTGTACCAACAAGTGACAAAAGCATCAGTGAAACTACTGTCTGAAAATAATGGTCTAATCAAAGTAGTCATAAAGCAGCCATAAAATGAATCAAGATTAGTTACTGCATCTGATGAGAAAGCCTTGTACATTGCTGCTCATAGCAGTCTGATCACATGTTCATCAGACCCAAGAACATTATTAAACTCAGCTTTCTAAGAAAACCAATGATTGGGAAGTGATGTTCAACCCAATAACAGCTAAATTTGTCCGAACGAGTGGTTCAAAGGGGAGGGTTATAGGGCTCATTGGGACAGAGAGCTAATTGATCGGCATCTAATCTCAGCATGTGATCCTATTTACCTTTCTTTGATGTACTTCCTTCCTCTCACTTAGAGGGAATATGTCTTTATGGAGGTTAATTAATTGTCATGAGGTCATTGTCACTGACCTCATAATGCTTTAAACACTAATCATTTATTGCTGCGCTTGACTGCACCCATTATTGTGTACAATATCAGATAAAAGCTCTTGGGGCTTAGCAGAACACTTGGGAGGATTCTGAGAGAAGGACACAGCAGTTGATTTGATGCTGAGCCAAAGGAAAAAGAAAAGATCTTTTCAACTTCCTGTTGACTCTCACAACCTGCAGACAGCCTTGAAGGTAATCACTTACCCAAGTGGAGAGAAATGTTAAAAAAGATAGCTCAATGATTCTTCTGTTTATTCTGTTCAATTTTCTTATGTGATGCTACAATGTTAACATGCAAGGATTTCTCATTCATTTGTTCAATGTTGTGGTCAGAATAGATGAGGGTTGAACCGGGGAACAAGCAGCTGTGAGGAGGCAATTCTACTCACTGCACCAGCCAATTTTCTTTAAATCCTCTCTGCAGAAATGTGGACTAAGGGTAATTTCCATGAACTGGTACCAGATTCAGGTAACTCAAGAGATATTCAATCAGGGTCATGTCCAGGCTCTGGCTGGGACACTCAAGGACATTCACAATCCCAAAGTTACTCCTGTTTTGTTTTGGCTGTGTGTTTCAGTGAATCTTGGAATTCTTTTCCCCAATCTGAGGACACGAAGACTCTTGAGCAGGTTTTCCCTTTAAGAATACCTCTGTAAATTCTCTGATCTGTTCATCATTCCTCAATTGTGACAAACCCCCAGTCCCTACTGCATCTCATCTTTTCTCATAGCATGATGTTGCTCCCACCATGCTTCATTGTAGGGATGAAACTGGTCATGTGATGAGAATTGCCTACTTTCCCAACAGATGTAATACATGACACTCAGACCAAAGAATTCAATATTAATTTCATCAAATAATCTTGTCCTCCAACTCAGGAGTCATGTGCCTTTTACTGAGGAATGAATGTTACCCAAAAATCCTGATTGCTGTAATGCTGCTGATGTTCCCATCTGGCAGTTCCTTCACCCCCATTTGTTTAGTTTGACTAAGTTGTGAGAGTCAGTGTAAATTTCTTCCATTTAAGGATAATAGTCTGAATACTTGTGTAGATGTGATATTTAAAAAATGCAATACATTTTACTAAAAATTGAGAAAAGCTATCGCATATCAAAATGTGATCTCAATGCACTCTATATCTCTAACTATTGATGCACATACACACTCTCCACTTTACACTGCTTTCCTTAGATAAGCTCTAGACAGTCATCTTTGAACCTGGCTGAGCAGCCATATGCGCCAGATGGCCACAGCCAACAAGTGGAACTGAGACAAACACCTATATCTGTAGACCCCTTTTTCAACTGAAAAAATCCTAAAAAACCCAAAACACTATTTTACTTATAACATTTCAGCAATTTGGTGCACAGTTCACTTTGTATTAATTTTACAAACACATTTAGACATGAAACAAATGAATAGCTGAGAGTGAAAATATGAAACAAATTATACGCATAACTGAATAATTAAAACATAAAAAGATAATTAATTAAAATGTTAAATATGATATGACTATATTTATGAAATATGAATATAGGTAATTATTTTGTTCAACAATTATTTGACTGTTTCTGTATTTAACTGTTCACTATTCAGGCCTGGTTCATGTCATGAAATAATTTTTCATTAAAACAGTTTTTCAACATCATCCATCAAAACTAGTCTGTTTTATTTGAATTTAATTCAAATTGATTGTTTTTACCTGGAGGAATTCTGAAATCAGAAATAACTGTTCTGAATATGTTCTGAATATGTTCTGTTCAATAGATGAAAACAGTAACAAGTTAATATTAAGTCCCTAATCATGAATTTCATAAGAAACAGCTTT
The DNA here is from genome assembly GCF_001660625.3 of Ictalurus punctatus. Classification (NCBI taxonomy): domain Eukaryota; kingdom Metazoa; phylum Chordata; class Actinopteri; order Siluriformes; family Ictaluridae; genus Ictalurus; species Ictalurus punctatus. Next base: position 11,144,474 of record NC_030437.2, on the reverse strand, counting down.
GTTGCGCTGACTTAAAAGAGAAACGCATCTCCAACCAACCATCTTCTTAATTTATTTTAATGACTGCCTAGCGATAAACACGTTTTATTGTCTATGTTCATTTATCCGTTCAAAAACCTATGGAATACATTAAGCAAATGAAATTTGTGTTATACAGCTGGACTCCTGGTGTTCATTCACTGAGGAGGAGGTGGGTGCATGCTTTGGTTTTGGAGAGTTTTAGAGAGAGAATTTTTTGGACTGTTTTTCCCATGTGAGATGCATGTTGTGTTCAAGGTGCTCTAAATGCATCAGCAATCCTGTTCAAATGGAGGCATAATGAGGCTTAAATCACACTTTAATGCTACAAACTGCTTGAGCCAGTATCACTGACCCATGGTGAGTAGCCTTCCATTGATTAGTCTTCAGTGCAGTCTACTTGATGCAATTATGTGTCAGATTCTGCTCGGGTTTTGATGGATGATTTCATTGAATAATTTCATAACATGCACCAAGGCCTTAGCATGAAATAAACACTGAATAGTAATAGTGTAATAAACAATTAGACAGAAATACATGTTGAAATGTGCAATCAAATATGACCTATTATTTAATTTTTTTCTTTCGTCTGCTCCCGTTTTCAGGGTCACCACAGCAGATCACCTGTTTGCATGTTGATTGTGACACAAGTTTTACGCCGGATGCCCTTCCTGACACAACTCTCCCCATTTTCCGGGCTTGGGACTGGCACTGAGAGTGCATTGACTTGTGCAGCCCTTCAGTGGCTGGGGTTGGTTCCCTGACCGAATCGAACCCCGGCTGTGGCTATGACAGTGCCGCATGCTAGACTTCCAATATTGTGTTTTAAAGGATAACCTTTGCTATACTAATTTATCTAAAAGGCAGCACACTTTTTTTCAAAGCATAAATCATTTTTATACCACTGCAGGATTTCTCTACAATTAAAATTTGAGTGAACTTAAGTTGCAAGTGTGAAGCAATGGGGTGCCAGTCTGGAACCTGGCAATTTGATCATCTTCTCACTGTCTTCAATATTTTACATCTTAAAAAAAAAAAGATTTCCACTGTTCTACTGTTTTGGGCTAAGGTACAGACATACACAGTACAGATTCATTGACCTCATGCTAGACAGTGGCCCAAATCCAAAGAAATGAATTTCTTGTCTTCTTGCCTGACAAATGGCCTTTGAAATATGTCATTTATTGGAACTGTAAAGTTGGCGAATATATAGTGCAAGGAGCTATGATGATATAAATAACTATATATCACTTCTGCTGTCATGGCCTGGTTTTCCTACAGATTTGTAGGCAGCTTACTTTAATAAGTATCAGCCCATCTGAATATAATCCATATTGGTAATTGTCCACCGACTCTAGGAGAGCTATATATTACACAAGACGTAAGTTTTCTTGGAAGAAGTGCTTCATAAATGCTTCTCATATGGACAATTTCATTATTCAAGCTTCCAGATCTAATCTCCAACCAAGCAATATGGCCATAGTGAGTTTGTTTAATTTGATTATATTTAAACCTTTTAAACCTTCTCTCTCCCACTCAGCAAAAAAAAAAAAAAAAAAAAAAAAAAAAACAATGAATGTGCTAGACTTCATGGTATTGTAATACAAACTCATTTTCTTCAAATTATTAAATCCTAATGACAGCCATTTTTAGTGTAAGATTTGTAGTAAATAATGGCACGCTGTTCCTGTGTTCATTCTCAGCATTGGCAATGCACTGGGATAGGTGAAAAGTTTGAACAAAAGAAATCCATAGTCCATGGTTGGGGGTTCGATTCCTGCCTCCGCCCTGTGTGCACAGAGTTTGCATGTTTTCCTTGTGCTTCGGGGGTACCTCAGAGGCTGATTGGCATTTCCAGATTGTCTACTGTGTGTGAATGTGTGTGCAATTCAGAGGATCTACGGTGTCCCCCACCTTGTGCCCCAAGCCTATCCCTGGGATAGGCTCGAGGCTCCCCGCAACCCTGTGTAGGATAAGCAATACAGAAAATGGATGGGTGGAAGTCTGTAATATATTAGAGTCATAAACAACACCTGGGTGCAAGAAATAGAGAAGAGGAGCAAGAAGGAAGAAGAGAGCTGCTGGTCTGTAAATGTGCTTTGAAACTTGACCCAAGAATGGATATGATAAGGTATAGGAGATGGGAAATGCTACAGGCTTTTATTTAATTAGTGTTTGGTCAGTTTGTGCCATATCCGTGATCCCACATTTAGGCAAAAAAGCAAAACAAAAAACATCCCAAGTATCTTTTAGCCTTGATGTAAAAGGTCAATCTTCACTTGTATGCATGACACAGTTTTACCTTATCTTTCTTCTGTTTTTCATCCTGATATATGTGCCATCTTTCTCCGTCGTTGCTGAAAGCAAGTTTATATGAGCCCACAAACTGCACATGGCCAAAATCTTTCGCCCCCTGGGTAATGATACCTGTGATTTTGGTTGGAACAAGCATGTCCACCTGAAAGACAAAGAGACAGAAAGAGATGGAGAGAGGGAAGGAAAAAGACAATGAGAACAAATGTCAGAATCCCACGGTCATTAACAAGCGTGAGTGATGGGAGCTTTTTACCTCAGTCTTAAAGGTTCATGAGAGTTTTGAAATGCATTTGGAAATTTTTATACAGAAGGGAATCAGCAAAACATTGCTTCAGTTATTTGCAGTATATTGAACCATATTGCTTAGGCACTTCAGAATGGAAAGAGCAACTCAGCAGCCTCTCAGCCAAAGGTCTAGCATTTGAGTTAAAGGAGAACTCAACCCTAAAGTACATTCAATATCTTTGTATTGAAATTTTTGTCATGTTCTTATAGCATTTCTATTGCAAACTTGTTGGTTGGTGCTCTATTTTCATTATTACAAAGTTAGAGGTTGTGTCCTTTGCTGATATTACAGCAGGACTAACACTAGAGCTGTTGCAGTGGTGTTTAACCCTCTATGGGAGTTATGAAATAGCAGTTTCAAAAATTCTACAAATAGTTATTTTACTTGTATTTGAACCTAAATGCAATAATCACTTTTGAGCTTTGACCTTTATTTTGCCTTGATGTCATTTATAAATATAAATGACTTTTAACCATTAGGAATTAACTTTTTTCAATTTGTAACATCAGTCAAAACTCCTTTTATTAAATGTAATAAGAGAAAAAGAAATTACACAAATCTCACACATAAGGGAAAACAATCAAATTTCACGGGTTTAATACCAAAGGAGCAAGAGCTTCTTTTCTCACTCAAAATTTCCAGCAAAGTTAAATTTCATAATAGATAGAAAAACAGACAGCAATGTTTTAGAATATAGCTGTAGATGCAGCTATAGACAGTTGTTCTGAGGTACAAGACTGGGCTCAGGTAGTTATTTACACAAGTATACTATAAATACTGAATGAAATTCTTTTGTTACAGACCTCCAGTAACAAAGTAGTAAAATACCTCATATAACAAAGAATATATGGTATACAGTGTATTCCACTGTGTATATTCCACTGGGTAGTCCAATAGAAGATACACTGTAATATGAATATATGCATAGTAAGTGCAAGTGTTGAGCAACATTTGAGTGAGCAAGTGTTGAGTAAAGTGTCTGGATATTACAGTCCAAGAAATAAAGTGTGATGCCGTTAATGTTCAGCTATGACTCTGTGGTGTTGTTCAAGACTCTTATTGCCCTGTAGGTTAAAAAAAAACTGTCTATGAGCTTAATAAAACAACATTAGCTTCTACCAGAAGGGAGCTGCATAAGCAGGCTGTGGTTCATGAGGCTGCAGTCTTTTATGATCCTTCAGGCCTTCCTGAGGAAGGCCTGACATACACACCGTCTGGTGTGTATGTCCTGGAGGGAAGGAAGATCACTTCCAGTGATACACTAGGCAGATCGTACTTCACAGGGCAGGGTTTTTATGGTTGAGAGCAGTGCAGTTCCCAAACCAGAAGGTAATGCTACCAGTCATGCTACCATTTAAGCTACCTGCGTCAGTCGCAAATTTTGGCCTCATTTGGCAATCACCTGTAGTGACACCCACAAAGCTCCATAAAAGGCAAAGCTCACAGCTGGAATGATGAGTGAATGGCAAAAATAGACTTTCTCAGAAGCAGAAGTGAAAGTTCTTTTGACTCATGCCTGTGCCAATAAAAATATCTATTATTTCACAGTGTAACATTACCTTAACCTGAATTACAGAAAAGTTGAATTAGATGTGAATTAAGTGAGATGAAAAGAAAATGGTTTGTCATGAAAATGGAGGGAAATATATATACATCTACTGTACCATGAACAAGGACATCACACAGGGAAACTGCTATGTTTATTAATTTATTTATTCAAACCAAAGTGTCTCGGTGACTCTGATCCAGATAGACATTCCAGATCGTCCACTTATCGGTCACTTAGTGTTGGCTCTAATAAAGTGTTGCATAACCTTTAAAAAGATGCACTGCCAAGCAGAACTGACTTGTACACCACCTGAGCCTGTGCCCGTCCTCCTTTTACACAGCGGCACTCTTAAATGCTGCTTACTGAAAATGGATACAACAATGTATTCTTCTATTTACAGCAGTAGCCCATGACCACAGATTTTTGTGGGGCAGGATGACAGTGACAATAATGACATAGCCTCAAACAAAAGTAATAATGAAATAGCCTCAAAATTAAGTCGACATGTTTTAATTGCAGTATGTTTTTTTTTTCCTCATTGCTTCATTTTGAGAAGTTTTAGACATAACTTCAACTATGTTTCAACTATGTTACAGCATTTTTAATTTGCCAGGTTTCCAGTTCAATCTAATTCCAGTATATCTCAAAAATCACACAGAAGTATGCTTCCCCACATTTGCACATCATCTAGAATTGGCTTATGTCTGTCCACTAGCAACATTTTTTTAAATCATTGGTCACGTTAAAGAGGTAGTTCAATACTGAATGAACGCTTTATGAAGATTAACATTTGTTGAACTGCTGATTCACTATATGGCCATCATGCCTATATTTGCCCATTCAAAATCCATGGGCATTACTACACAGTTAGTTCCCCTTTTGCTGTTATAATAACCTCCACTCTTCTGGGAAGGCTTTCCACTGGCTCTTGGAACATGGCTGTAGGGATTTGCCCATTCAGCCATGGAAGCATTAGTGAGGTCAGGCACTGATGTCAAGTGAGAAGGCCTGGGGTGCAAATCAATTCACTCCAAAGGTGTTCAGTGGGGCTAAGGTCAGAGCTCTGTGCAGGCTACTTGAGTTTTTCCACATCAGCCTTTACAAATGTCTTTATAGACCTCAATTTGTGCATAGAAGCACTGTCATGATGAAACAGGTTTGGGCCTTTTAGTTCGAGAGAAAGGAAATCTAGATTCTAGAACATTCTAGAGAACTTTGTTCCTGCAACTTTGTGGCAACAGTTTTTCGAAGAACCACATACGGGTGTAACGGTTAGGTGTCCGAATATTTTTGGCTGTATAGTGTATGAGAGCCCCACCTGCCACTATGAATGTGCCACGACTGGATATTTGTGTAAGTATATGTGTATCGAAACCCTGATCCTGCTTTATTTCTGCTCTGTCAAATCTTCAGCAAGACACTAGGGAGAAAAATATCGCAGCAAAAACTCAGCTCACATTACATGATGTGAAAATGCCACAACTGAAGTGGAGAAACTGTATTTTAATCAATGCAGTTACTAAAACTTAACAAAGCACCACAAATTTGCAACAGCCCTAAAAAATATGTCAATAAGGATTATGCATTACAACATAACCCTCTGGACTTTTGCCGCTACTCTGTGTCTGCCTATATATCTGTGGGTGTGTGTGTGAGACACTTCTAAACTAATTGCACCAGCTGCAGCAGTAAACAAAGAGGGTCGCGAGTGAATGGAAATGTCAGGCCAGTGTGTGAGCGCTTGATTACACACAGAAGGTTGCACACAAAGCCAATCTTGTCCTGACCAAAGATTCATGCTAGCCACCAAAACAACAGCAGGCCTTAAAGAAAGAGTCATAAATGGTTGCTGTCAAAAAACAAAACAAAACAAAAAAACTTAAACCCCATTCGTAATTCTGTCCTGTAACTCATGCACCCCATGCTTTGATGAGCGCAACTGATTCAGGGTGAAAATGAGCTTGAGATTTGCCCTCAGTGTTGTAACCTCCCTCCTGAGGGTCTAATCTCTCTGTACGAGTATACTTTGAAGTCTGTGAAGCTCGGCTTGGTTTGCTTGTGGCTGCCTAATAAAAAAAAATCAATTGAGACGCAATAAATAAATAAATAAATGAATGGAAAAAACTCCTCAGGGCCCAGCCAGCTGTGACAGACTACACCACCCACGCTGCTCAGCTTTCTCTCTGCCTCCTTCCTCTGCTCTTTGTATGTCGCTGGGTTTCCTGACAGCAAATATATCTACTGTCACTTGAAAATGTATTAGGAATAATTAAATAATAAAAAAAATAACAATGAAAAAATAAAGATACATTAATTTAAAGAGATTACAGTCATCTTCCCCACAAGAGTTTAAAGTTGGATTTAGAAAGGGAATAAAAGACGCATGTAGCACGATGGTCTGAAAGAACTCCACACTGCTACGCTTGCTTCCCTGAAGCTTGCATAATTTAACTGTCCACATGGAAGGCTCATTTGCAATAATTTGCATTTTCTGACCCAATTTCTTGCCTCCAGTTGAATGAGGGGCCAAGGTTCATACAGAGTCAATGATATGCACACTTTATAAAGAAGTCAAGCCGTTTTTCGGACACTCAGATAGATATCACTATAAATGAGCCCTACTGTATTTCTGTCATGTATTACAGTTTTTCTCAGTCACTTTGGTACATTTCTTGAATCATCCTTAACATTTGCAAACGAGTAAATGCATTTCTCGAACAACTGATACAAACAGCACCACACAATGGATTACCTGCAAAACTCTGGAACTTGCTCAAAATCCTTAGTTTATCTCCCAAAATTAAATATTTATGTCAATGAACATATCAGTGGCATCAGAATGACAAGTCCTTGTGTCATTGTTCACAAACAAAATATTAAAAATGCTTAGCCATGTTGTCAATATAACCGTCTACTCTGTCACTATTTCCTGATGTAAACTATGGCTACGGTTTTGATGACAATGATTGAAAATGCACAAGGCTGCACTTTTTCTGTATGGCATATATCAGTTTCTACAAAGTTACACATTACTGTATGTGGGCTAGTGATTGCAAGAGATTGGACAGGATTCACATTTATGCTTTTACTGTTGGTCTGTCAACAAAATATACTCTTCCACCACGCAGCCTTACTCCTCTTCTTCTTTCTGGCTGTTGACCCTGTTCGTTTCCTTGTTGTTTTTCCAGTGTCAGAAATACTATCACTTTGTTGTGCTCTGCCTATATATGCTTGCCAATTGAAGGTTCATGAGATGCACCTCTGAGCTGTTTTAGAGAACTGGTGATCATCAGTTTATCTAACACTTCACACATTCTCCTTCATTACTGAAAGTCAAGATTCACCTGAGAGCAATGAATCAATTCAGGACACATTCACAACAAAAGTCTAATAGAAATGTATAGAAAATATGCTTGATAGATTATGACAACTGGTTTAACCATTTTGCATTTAATGACTTGTGCACTGAACGAATGCCTAGATGTTTTGGGGGGTAAAAGTATTCAACAGAGAACCAGTATAATATATTTTGATCAGCATGACATAAGCACTTGATCATCTAGGAAACAGCTGACAGTTGTACATAATCAATTGCATGAATGTACCAAAGCACTGGCAATTTGTTCAAAAGAAAAACTGCTTTTATAATGTGCACAAGTGACTAGATGATGTGGAGATTGAAGGAGGAGTTTTGAGAATTCCATTTGTGATCTGAGAAATGTACCAAAGTGACTGAGAAAAACTATAAGTATAGAAATGAGATTCAACTTTGTAAACTTAATTTAGTGCCTGTTAGGTCCATCGCGTGACACTAAAACAAGACATTCTGCAAAAGTAATTTGCTCTCGGAGAATAACACATGGTTCCTGTAAACTTTTGAGCCAGGCATTTTAGATCCAGGTAGACATACGTCACAGAAGTTAGGCTTGGCACAGCATACATAATAACAAATCAAGGCCTAGATAATATAAGCAAATACAGTGTACTGGACAGTGGATATAAAAAGTCTACACACCCCTGTTAAAACTTCAGGTTTTTGTGATGAAACCAAGATAATTAAAACCCTTTTACTATTTGTTAGAATTCAAGAAGAAGGCACATTTGTTGACTGGTCAATTGCAATCTGTTCAAAAATAAATTCACATGAATTTAGGGCTTGACAGTTACTGAATGTCAGTGAACACACAGACTCACACTCGTTATACGTTTGGAAGTTGAAAAGATGCTTCTAAAATCACAGAAGAGTTCAATAATATATTCTTTATAATTTTATTGCTTTCTACCTAGGATTAAAAATAAATAAATAAATAAATAAATATATATATATATATATATATATATATATATATATATATATATATATATATATATATATATATATATATATATATATATATACACACACACATACATATATATATATATATATATATATATATATATACACATACATATATATATATATATACACATACATATATATATATATATATATATATATATATATATATATATATGTTTTATTGTTTTCTTTTAAAATGAAACACATTTTCTATCAAATGATGGTGTCATTTAGTACTTTGACATTGTCTTTGATTTATTTGTCTGTTTAGATTTACTCCATTACCTCTGCTTTGGATTTCCTCAACAAACAAGTGCTAGCACGGCAATATGACTTTACTTACTATAATGGAAGGAACTGAAGGTCAGTGGAACGACATAAGAATGGAAGCAAGTTTGCAAGTAAATTACATAGAGTCAGAGGCCTCTCCACAAACTCAAAAGTTAATTTAGCGGCTAATGAAATGAGCAGTCTAGCTGAAGTAAACTTATTAAACTTAGTAAAGTGAAGGAATAATTGGGCAAACCATGTGAAACCAAATTACATTTGAAATGCGATTATAAGTAAAAACACACTATCAATGTACTTCTAATGCTTGTGTAAATAATTTCAGGATGCTAACAGATAGGAGAAGCATGTAGATAAGAAATGCATTTAAAGGTATTCACTCATAGATCATCCACTCACACATACACACCAAAGGAATACATATTTTTAAAGCACATTTAACAAAAGCTTGGTTAAATTGTTCACTTGTTTGATTGTTTGTTTTTGAAAATGAAAAAGATGAAAATTGCAGACAGTAACGTCTGTTTAATAATTTCATCCATCCATCCATCCATCCACTTTCCATTCTGCTTATCCTACACAGAGCCGCAGGGAGCATGGAGCCTATCCCAGGGAACTTGGGGCACAAGGCAGGGGAAACCCTGGATGGGGTACAATTGCAAGGAACAACTGCACACCCATTCACGCACTATGGATTGGAAATGCCAATCAGCCTACACCACATGTCTTTGATGAAATCGGGGCTCCAGGAGGAAACCTGTGAAGCACGGGGAAAACATGCAAACTACACAGGTGTGATTTGAATCCCTAACCCCAGAGGTACAAGGCAAACGTGTTAACCAATAAGAATTATATCCACTATTTGTTATTGTATTTGATCCACTGAATACTGCATCACACACTGCATTTCGTTTTACCAAAACAACATGGCTGCAGGTGGTGTTCCTATTGATTCTTCTGCATAGCAGGGCAAATATTGATAAAAGTGGTTGCACCTGGTAGTGAGGAATGCATCTAACAACAGCCATAACACATGAAATGCATGTCCTGGCCAAGAATAATTACAGTATTGTTGTGTGCAACTGACCACAATGTGGTACATGCTAATTTATTAACACAACCACTACTATAGCAGGCACTAAACATCCAATTACTATTAATTTGTGTGACTGAGCATAGGATTTGTTTATTACATCTCCTACACACGAAGCAAGGCAAGACTAGATTAAGCACTCCCCAAGGAGAGACACCAATGGACATTAATGATATTTTCTACATTGCTTTTTGTTCCTATAGTAGCAGAAATATTACAACAAGCTACACTTTTGGAAACTTTTGGAGTAAATGTTACTGCACACCTTAAAAAAGTGAACTTGAACTGTTTTCACCTATAGCTATATATGTTTGCTAATGGTGTGTGCGTGCATGTGTGTGTGTGTGTGTGTGTGTGTGTGTGTGTGTGTGTGTGTGTGTGTGTGTGTGTGTGTAAAAATATGCTCATTTATATCACCTGGGACAAAAATAAAAAATGAAATTTATGTACAGGTTTTTACAGAAAAAAATTGAGTCTTCAAAAAAGGATAATCATGTCCATTACCAAAAATACAGAGTGGTGTCTATGCCATTGCATTAATATATAACATACTGTATAATGTGATTTACTAAACCTGACAGTCACTTCAGGAATGGCAATTGTATGGGCAAATGAACACTGATGGGCAGGTATTAAATTTGCAGAATCCCATTTCTGCCAGTCAAAATCAAAATTAATACCATAAGTAGTACTATTTGCTAAGTTTGAATAGTGAGAAAGTAAAAAAAAAAAAGTAAGTACCTTTAGTACCTAAAATAATCAGATTTCTTACAATGACTTAATACCAGAGTAACACTGTATTTATATTCAACATTTGCACCACATATGAACAACCAGTAATAACAACATTTAAATAATCGTGTGAGATACACAGGTTCTCTTGTATATTCATGTGTACAGGGACATTTTACATACCTGTCTATTCTGAAGTTTTACAACACGTCTAATCACCTTTACTCTGTTATATGATTGTGCTGATGTTAGCATTGTTAATCAAACACAACACATGGAACTGATTGCACATGCAAATATGGGATCTTAGTACATCAGGTTTTCTGTTTTTCATTAATCTCTAATATCTATGTTTACCATAAGGGACTTTTTGATTACTCCCTGTTTTTTTTCTTTTCTTTTAATTGCCTCAGTGAAAAATCTGACATCCAGACTGAAAGAACTTAATTGGAAAAATGACATAGCAAATATTATAAATACTATTCTTTCAGTCACAGGCATTGTAAATCCTGATCGGCAGTGATGAACATTGAGTGAGGATTGGTGTGTTGTATTTCATTTATTATGTCTGACATTTAATCAGAAGTATCTCCAACCTCCATTTAGCCAGTCTCTAGTTTCAGACACAATTAACAATTCCTATCATGCACTCTTATGTAAATTCTATTTTCTCTGCTCAGGTGTTCCCCTACATATGCTGCTGCCTTTCTTTCCTAAACCTGAAGAAATTAAGAAAGGCTCCCTGATTAACACAAACACACGTTCCTCTTAGCTGTGTTGCTGGTGTTAATCAGGGCCATGCAATCCAGAAGAAATCAATCTTGCAGGAATCTAATTAATGTCACAGCCATGCACTCCTGCACTTGACTAAAGTCAGTAAGCAATTTGCAATAGTGCTGGAATCTCAGGGATCACTGCAGGTGACATTCGATACCAAAATAGATCTGCCTGCGTTTCATCTCTACAGTAAAACTACAAACATTTACTGGTGTGGTGTAATATAGGTTTAGCCCAATGAACTGAAGAAAAGCGATAATCCATATCAGTATTATTGGTTACTGTAATTATTGGTAATAGCAGTATTACTGCTCTTTTTAAAATGTAGAGTTTAAAGAAGTTTTAAAATTTTGTCAAATAAATTAATGTGGTGCCTTTTGTGTAATGTAAATGTACATAACTGGACTTATTTTTAACAATACTGGCATTAATGTTTTTTTTTTTTTTTTTTTTTTCCCCCAGGTCCTTCAAATTCATGGTCACACTGGTATCCACCCTATTATGAGTTGTTTCAACAAGTCATTCATATGTTCTTTGTAAATTAATGAATAAAAAAGGGCCAAGTGATTACCATATTAGCAAAAATGCAAAAAAGTGATATCCATAACACACTCTGACATTTTAACCCTTTCTCACAGTACACTTGCATTCTGTTCCACCAGCAGAATGGAAATTGACTTAACGGACAGTTTAAATCAGTATAAACAAATTAATTATATCGCAAGTCTGTTATAAGTTTAGTCAGGACACTGTTGGGTTTCTGTGTAGAGTATCGTGACTTTGGCTGTGTCCAAAATTGTGCACGGCCTTTGAAACAGTACGTACTAATGTGTGTGTAGTATGAATACAATCCTGGACATACTACATTCACCATGTTGGCACTGCCATGTGACCTTCGACATCATAAACACAAAAATGTTAAGGGGACCACCAGATTAAAGCAACCACACTAACAGCAAAATGCACATCAGGAAAGTTATCTGAATTAGTCATTTAATGTGGACAGTGTTAACAGGCTGAGGGAAATTCGTTGCCGTTAGCTTGGCCGGCTAAAGAATGATGGAGATCACAAAAAAGGTTTCAAATACAGTGACAACTGTAAAACTTCAACAAGTTAAAACAAATTTTCAGGTATTGCTAAAACAAGTCCTATTTAACCAAGGTTTAAACTTACAAAGAGCCGACACGCTGTGTTCCGTGATTTCTTTTCCTGAGCTCGTCAGCATCAGTCCCATTGCATTATTAGATTTTTGACTCGTGTAGTGTCCATTGGTTTCATATTGCATAATCTCGCCAGAAGCACTATGCCATCCGGGTATTTCTTAATCAATCAATCAATCAAACTCAATGTTTATTTATAAAGCACATTTAAAAACAACCAAGGTTGACCAAAGTGCTGTACAGTGAATATAAGGATCTTAATGTTCAAGAAGGAGTGTACGTCAGTTAAGTCAGTTAAGTATTGAGGTGTCAGATTATTGAGGGTTTTGCAGACAAATAATAAGATTTTAAAGTCTATCCTATACTTAACAGTGGATCAGTGCAAGGAGATTAGAATGCGTGCAATATGGTCAAATTTGCACTTCCCTTTGAGAAGCCTGGCAGCTGCATTTTGTACTAGCTGCAGATGAGAAATGGAGGACTGAGAGACACCGTAATACAGCGAGTTACAGTAATCAAGCCGAGATGTTACAAAGGCAAGGATTACTGTTTCAAAGTTACTCATGGATAAAAAGGAATTAACTTATAAAGAAGGCGAAGATGAAAAACAAGACTTGACAACAGCAGTTATCTGTTTGTCAAAATTTAGGCTGCTGTCAAATAGTACGCACAGGTTTCTGGCACACTGCACATTATATAAGGCAAGAGAGCCGAGATCGTACTCAAAAATTATGTTTTCACATTTTTTTCTTGCCTACTGAGAATTCGGACATACTACCCCTCTGGTGTACTGCTTTTCACGTACTGTGTAGTAGGGTAGTACGCGATTTCGGACGCAGCCTCTGTGTTTAGCTGCTGGTGAGCAGGGCAGTGAGAAAGGAGAGGGGTGGTCAAACAAATATTGGTACACAATAGCATCGTTACAGAGATAGGTACAGAAAACGGACAACACAAGTTTTTTTATTAAATTTTTTTATAGTAAAATACTGTATACAACAGCCACAATTAAATACAATTTTTTAAACCTAGTGGGCTAGCAAATTCTTTTCATTTCATGAAAAGAAACATTTCATATGAGCCATTAACCACTGCTGTGAAGTGTAACATCTCAGATAAATTCAATGCAAAAACAGGCACAAATTCCATTTCATGCCTGTGGTAAGAAGAGTTAAATTATACTTCTCTTTCTTTCATTTATCTTTTTATGACTTGACTTGAAATTCTGAGATAATTATTATTATTTTTTTTAGTTTCAGCTTCCTTCATTGACATGTTGGTCAATTTTTACTTTGGTTAATGGTTTCCTACCAACAATGGCATTTGATAGAAGCATGAGTAGGATTTATCTGTCGATGCAGCTCTACCTAAAGAGAGCAATGCAGCAGCGCTTTAGCCTTTTAATCTGTCCAGCACTTTCACCTCGTCGTCTGTACACTCAGCGCAAACAGATCAACTTCCAAAGCTTTAACTTTCATACTAATAGCCCTGTCAGCACTATCTGGAAACACTCCATTAAATAATGAAAATACAGCACCAACCATCAAATTATTAGCACCAGAATCACCAAACACATCACAAATATTTCAATATAAACATATTTTATGTGTTTCATGGTGGGTTTTCCTTTCACTTCATCTAAATAAAAGCCCATTTTTGTTACAATCTTTCCCATACTGCAGGCTCTGTTCTGAATATATTGCAATGAAAAACACTTAGATTAAATCTACAGTAGGTTTTTAAGTTTGTCTTTCAAGACAAATGGAGGCCTCAATTGCCAGAGGTGTAGTTTTAGATCAACCAATAAGTTGTGATACACTAATGACAGCTGTATAATTTACAGCAATGGCTGTGATACATCAGTTCAGTGAGCAGTGCAGTGATTTGTGCCCACGGCTTTGCCTTGTGATCAACATCACTGCTGGCCAATTATGAAAAGTAGCATCTTCGGAAAGAAGCGATATGAGAGACTGCTTTACAGCAGTGTTCGAGGTGGACATAATTATGCTGCATGTGCAACTACGGACAAGTGCATATTTATCACAGTACAGGCGATAATTATCTGAAAGAAACCTAGAGCAGTCAGATGACAAATTTGCAGTGAAAGTGGAAAATTAGACATTGTCTTGCTTATGATGTGAATACGTGTGATCCTGTGACAAATGCATGAGCAGCCAGACATTGGTTCAGTTGAAAGTGACTCATTCATGTCAGAAGAGGAAACCTCACAATAAATCATTAAAAGTGTACAAGAAATCTGCTCTGATGGAAATCTTAAAAGTAAATAAACTTACAATATACATTTAAGCTTAGTGTAATATACAGTGGTGCTTGAAAGTTTTTGAACCCTTTAGAATTTTCTACATTATAAAAAAGTCATAAATATGACTTTTAAGTCCTAAAAGAAGATAAAGAGGACCCAATTAAACAAATGAGACAAAATTATTATACTTGGTCACTTATTTATTGAGGAAAATTATCCATTATTACATATCTGTCAGTGGCAAAAGTATGTGAACATTTGCTTTCAATATCTGGTGTGACCCCCTTGAGCAGCAATAACCGCAACTAAACGTTTCCGGTAACTTCAGTTTGATCAGTCCTGCACATCCTCTAAAATGCCTGGTCTACTACAACTGGCAACATTGAGGATTAATTTGTATTCAGCCACCAGTCATATCGTCATGATATTTAATGGAAGCATTAAGATGTGAGTACACCTCCTTTATCCAAACTTATTAAAAGGCAAGCATAGAGCTAATAGAACTCAGCATCTTGTTTTCAATCATTAAGGATGATAGTTCTATCATGTACTGTCATGCACTGTCATGACTATGGATCAGGGGTTATGACAAAGAACGGATTACAAATACTCTTGTTAATGTAATTGAATCGGTTTTCTCAGGAATTATACTTTATTAAGTAGGTTTAAATGGTGTGCAATTCATTTTTACATTGAGTCTGTTTCAGGTGCTGTAACAATACTTCTTTCTGACTCTACTGACAGTGACTAATGATATGAGCTCACGTATAAGAAAAGGGGCAGCTTGCATCTCTTCCAAATGTCAGCTATCCTGTGGTGTTGCAAGAGCAGCTGGTCAAAAAGATGCCATGGCACATGACTCAGAAGAAGCATGTGCTAGCCCTCCCTCTAGCCAGTTGGTATCTGTCATGCAATAGAAAAGAACTTCAGAGCCATGATCATCCACCTTATCCTCTTTCAGCTGCTCTTGTTTGGGGTTGCCACAGCGGGTCACCTGTCCACATATTTTGATTCTGGCACAAATTGTATAATGGATGCCCTTTCTGATGCAACCCATCCCAATTTCCAGGATTGGGACCAGCACTGAGAGTGCACTGGCTCATGCAACCCTCCAGTGGCTGGGGTTGGTTCCCTGACCAGGAAATGAGCCGTGGTGGTGAGAGCGCTGCATGCTAGCCACAAGTCCACCAGGGAACCAGTCATGATCATCCTCCAAAAATAAAAATAACGTAGTGCAGAATTAAAAAGTGGCTGGCTTCACAGCCAGAAGGTAAAGGCCCTTAAAATGTTAAGATCAGGGGTACTCAAAGGGGTACTTTTTTTGCAGGCAGTGACCACTTTAACCATAAAATAAATCCTGCAGACTCCCTCAGTACACTTTGAATAATATAATCCAACTCTAAAAATATTCGGTTCATTATTTAAATGAATTCAATAATACTTTGGCTATCGAGCATTATATTGCTGAACTCTAATGACAGAACACATTAAGTCCAAGTTTACATTTTTTCTAGTCCTGTTTATTGTTAGGTTATTGAGGTCGTATTAAATCCATTCACTTTTATTGACTGGTCAAATAGGCTAAAGCTATAAGTACGCAATAATAAATATTGAGTACTAAACTTTAAAATAAACTTTGACAATATTGGATTGTGATTTCCACTACTGTAACACCTGGCAATGCTTCAAAGACCCGTCAGTGTCCCCAAACCCTCTTTGAGTTATAAACAGGGCAGATATGAAAACTATTTATACATTAAAATCCTTTAGGACCAGTCGCCATTTCCATACCTCAGAGATTCCTCACTCTCATCCTGCCTTATTTTGAACCAAGAACCATTAATATATTTATGATTTAAATTATTTCAACTTTAATTTGCATTAGTAATTAAAATAGATACCCTTTAGCTCCCTTTTAAAATGAGAAAAATAAATATCATGTTTATTTACAAGAAATGAGGCATAAAAAAGCCTTCTGCTCAAGATGTTAGTGAGAAATATGAGCTGAATCAGTGCTGAACCAATTGAGAAGCTGCACAGTGTGTACATAAAAAAAAAAAAAAAAAAAAAAAACTTTCACATTCCAAACATTTAGAATTTAAAAGAAGCAAACCCACAAAGCAAGGGAGAAGAATTTCTATAGACGTGATAGCAGTGCTTAGGTAAAATTAGCCTGGTGAATCTGGAAGCATCTTCATTATGTGGTTTGCGTGTTAATGCACATATTTGACTAATCAGCTCTCACCATCTGGAAGTGTAGAACACTCAGCTTAGGCTTCTGAGAAATACCCCATCAAATCTCAAAGTATCTAGCAGAGGAGGTGTCACCTTTGATCTTGTTCCCTTTTTTGGCTAGTTGCAAAAAGACTTTAGAAAGCAATAAAAGCCATTTCTGTCTCTGTCTTGCTCAGAAGATCATGATAATGGGGTTAGTAAAAGAAACACTGCTATAGACAAGATAAATATTCCTTAATGAAGTAGACTTATTACCACAAAAAAGTCTGTCTGTCACACAAAGGCGAGAACATAGGAGTAAAACATAAGAGAACTTGGCAGAAGTAACGTTTCAATATTCATGGCTCAAGGAGTAGAGTCAATAAAGTTAGCTGTGAAAAATCTTTACAGTCTAACATAAAAAATAAACAGAGTATACCACTTGGAGCCATAAAGAAAGGAACAGACATGTCCATATTTTGAACAGCTGTGTAAAAAAGGGAAAATGTCCTTTAGTTTTGTTGCCTTCAGATGATAAGTGTTTAATATCCTCACCAGTAATGAATACTAAAAAAGGCTTTAACAGGCAAATCCAGTTAAAAAGGTGCAAAAGAAACCATGTCTCGGCAGAAACTTGTGTTAGCCCTCACACTCCCGGTTGATATCTTTTGTCTGCTAGACCCACACACATACACAGATTAGCCATAACATTGAAACCACCTGCCTAATATTGTGTAGGCCTCCCTTGTGCCACCAAAACAGCTCTGACCCTCCACAACACCTCTGAAGGTGTACTGCGGTATCTGGCACCAAGACGCTAGGAGCAGATCTTTTACGTCCTGTAAGTTGCGAGGTGGGGCCTCTATGACTCTAGACTTGTTTGTCCAGCACACCCCACATCCCACAGAAGGCCAAGTCAACACCCTGAACACTTTGTGATGTTCCTCAAACCATTCCTGAACAATTTTTGCAGTGTGGCAGGGCACATTATCCTGCTGAAAGAGGCCACAGCCATTAGGGAATACTGTGCCGTTGCCATGAAGGGGTGTACTTTGTCTGCAACAATGTTTAGGTAGGTTGTACATGTCAAAGTAACATCCACATGAATGCCAGGACCCAAGTTTTCACAGCAGAACATTGCCCACAGCATCACACATCCTCCACCAGCTTGCCTTCTACCCATAGTGCATCCTGGTGCTATGTCTTCCCCAGGTAAGTGACGCACACACACACACGGCTGTCCACATGATGTAACAAAAAATGTGATTCATCAGACAAGGCCACCTTCTTTGATTGCTCCATGGTCCAGTTCTGATGCTCACATATTGTAGGTGCTTTTGGTGGTGAACAGGGGTCAGCATGGGCACTCTGACCAGTCTGCAGCTACGCAGCCCCATACGCAGTCATTTGTGACTCACTGTGTGTTCTTTTTCAGCAACTATTTCAGCAATTTGTGCTACAGAAGATCCTATTGTAGGATCAAACCAGACGGGCTAGCCTTCGCTCCCCATGCGCATCAGTGAGCAGTGAGTGCCCATGACCCTATTGCCGGTTCACCATTTGTCCTACCTTGGACCACTTTTTGCAGTCACTAACCACTGTATATTGGGAACACCCCACAAGACCTGATGTTTTGGAGATGCTCTGACCCAGTTATCTTGCAATCACAATTTGTTTCAGAGTCTTTCAGATCCTTACCATATGCTCGCCCATTTTTCCTGCTCCAAACAGATCAACTTTGAGAACTGACTGTTCACTTACTGTGTAATATACCCCACCCTTTGACAGATTATCTAACAAGATAATCAATGTTATTCACCTCACCTGACAATGGTTTTAATGGCTGATCAGTGTATATCTGTTATAATGCAAGTGATAACAGGAAATAACTTGTCTTGTAGATATTTCGCAACATTAAATGTAACAAATTTTTTCATTAAATTATATTAATTGTAATAAATGATTAAAAAGTATAATGTGCCATTTGTTAATAAATAAAAAAGTATTTATTGTTGGCAAATTCCTGTGGTGTAAGGGCAATAAAACACATTGTTAAATAATCATCTGCAGGGTTATAATGGTCCTCTGTTGTGCATGGGGCCACATCATATCATTGTTGATTATTTTCCAATAACAACACGACCTGTTGTGTTTTATTCCTTAAGTAAGACATAAACACATACTGGTGCTGTATAGTAAGGCACAATCATTGCATGTCATCACCTACAGTATTAATTAAACAGGGCAGATATCAAACTGATCAGAAGGGTTTTTGCATTAAAATGAAGCCTAGAAAACCACAAAGCACTATAATTAGTGGAAACACCACATTTTTGGGCTACAATATATCCTATAACTGCTGTTCTATTTGTGATTTATGAAACATTTGGACCGCTTAAGAGTCAGTTGTACTCTTCTGACAGGAATCATTTTATGAAACAAATATCTGTTACAGTTCCTCTTTATGGGCTCTTACATTCTTATTGATATAGCACTGTTGTGTATCACAGTTCAGCTTGCAATAATAAACAAGAAAACAAAGTAAGTTTTAAAGGTTCTGAAGATTACTCGTTCTCGTATTTACGAACATTATGTACTTAAAAATAATCCAGAGTTCAAATGAAGCCCTCCTCACAATTAACAGCCGAAACACAGAAAAACAAAAGTGAGGTCACCAAAGGCTTTTTTTTTTATACAATGTTCACAAAGAAGGAACGAAAGCAAGCTTGGCAACACATTTTTACAAACTTCAAGGGGAGAGCAACCTGCAGAGACAGCATGAGACAGACCCAATCAAGTGAGTTATATCACCAGCTCACACTTGTTTAGAGGAGAAAATAGAACTATTTGGTCATTTTTGAGCTGTGAGTAAAATATTATGCCATAGCAATGCTGAATTATTGAATCTCATTGATCAGAAGATGCTGATTAATTTTCGAGAACAGAAGCTCTGACAATAGTGCAGGCTATAATTCAGATTTCACAGGTTAATATAAATGTGCTCGTTTTAATACTTTATCATTTCTATGGCAGATGCACCACATAATGTAAACCTAATAATAAATGGATTAAAAATGAGTTGGTATTTAACAAAGATGTATAATCATAGATGTAGTGATGCTTTCAGTAAGACATTTAAATAATATTTATGAGTTAAGAGTTAATAGTCTCAGGTATCAGCATGTTGTAGAGGGCTTTGCAAAGAGAACAAAGAAATCCCGGAGAGGGTTGTAATGTAAATAATAAAAGGAATTAACGTGTCTTGCAGATGTTTCACAACATTAAATGTAACTATAAATGATTACAAATATGACAAATACATATACAGTACAAATATATTTAAAATTGCAATCAGTAACAAATTGTTATGGCATAAGGGGAGTTAAACAGTTGGAAAGTACAGTTAATGGTGGTGATTGTAACTACTTGTAGTGACAGTTCAGAACACACCACCTGATCCTTGGTTATTCATTATTTACCTATAACAGCTCACTGCATCGTGTTTTTTCCTTACTTAAGCCAAACTTGTCAGTCAGATGTATTAAAATAAGAATGGGTGTTTCTATATACTGTTCAATGGGGAGCCAATGTACAAACTAAATGATGCAGCATTCAGAGATCATTTTGTGTTTTTAAATCACCATGACCATTCTATTAAGTACACCCAGTATTTCCCTTTCATTGATTCTCATTATCTACCACAGAATCAATCAAATGACAGAATATGACTATAAATTTAACAATGGTATGTTGGAAGTCGATCATACATGTGGTATTTTGTTCATTTAATTTAATTCAATTCTAAACTACTGAATTATTTCTTTACTCTTTATTTAGGTTGGTGTGTATGTCACTGCATTAAGATGAAACACATTTAAAAGGTAGCCTCAGTTACAGAAGACAGCAGTGGAAATTACTAACAAAGTCTTTGTTCGTTGTGGAATAAAAAGTCATGGGACAGGAATAATGACCACCTGATGACAAAAGAGCTCTGATAATGAATGGTTTAAGGAGGTGAAAGGGTCTAGAGGGAACAAAAGTAGGAAACCCTGTGCTCCATAATTGTACATAAAGTACTTGATTTGAAGGACATTTAGAGAATAAGAGCCATATATATATGGCGGCGTTCAAAATGTGCCTATATTTCCTATAACTGTACTGGGACATTTCACTGTGTGCATCACTCCCCTCATCTGCGTTCACCACATAAAATTCCACTCCCTAGTTTGAAACAGTTACTACAGTAGCTACTACAGTATCATCAGTGGCCATAGCAAACAATATTTTCAGAAATATAACTTTTGGCTTTAAATATGAAAGCTTGTCAGCTGAAGATGAAAAGGAAGAAGGGATGCCAATTTTACCAGAAACACTTTTAAGGGGAATGTACAAATCAATGTGAGCTAGCTTGCCAACTAGCCGACATGCTATAAAATGAGTGTGGCTTCTCTGGGATCTATTTCCGCTAGTAGAGCACAAATAAACCAGAAAATTTGGCTATATCATGTTCAAAACATCACTCACTCGATATTTATTTCTTGTCTATAGAACTGTTGTATAAAAGCAATATAGTATCTAAGAATGCGGTTATACTGAATAATCAATAATAATAAGCTGCAGCGAATCACAGCTGTGTATAACTACACTCTTGCTGGTGTGATATTGCTTAAATATCTCATATACTAAACAGTTTTCCAATGTGTCTCGGCATTATTCTTAAGGTATAATTACATCTGCGTGCGAAACATTTCAGTTTTATTCTTCTAAGAGTTTATTTAAGATTTAAGCTTATACTTATGAGATATTAAGCACAAGTAAAGACTATTAACATATTGCTTCCTCTCACTAACTTGCATGCGATATCATTTACACAATTCTTCTCTGTAAATCACCTGAAACATGCCACTAACAGCACATGCATTTTGATCTCAATGGAGGGAGGGAGGAAGGAATGAAGGAAGGAAGGATGGACGGAAGGAATGAAGGAAGGAAATACTTTTCGGCTGTGATGTGATGGCTTAGAGCATTGGAGAACATAGCACCCTAATGAAAGTGTTAGGTGGCACTGATTATTTATTGCTCATGTTTATGTTACAGGTTGTGGATCAAACCTTGTAACATTAGTCATTCATTTCAACCCTTTGTTCAAGCCCTGTAAAATGATTAAATCAGATGTAGACTCTTTCCTGTGTTGAAATCAGTTAACTTAACTGAAATCAGAAAGATTCCTGATACTATTAATAAAACTTCATATAATAATAATAGATAACAATCACAAATCCAATACAGATATACTGTAGCTGTTTTGTACTAGTGGCATTTTAAGCATCACACTGAGAGGAAGAGAAAGCTCACATGTGTGTACACACATACGTACACACACTCAAGCAGTGTGCTGATGTGTGCATCCGTGACAGGTTGTAGTTCACTGAGGCAAAATATCCATATGCCAATCGATAGCGCTGGAGCTTTTGGAACCTAATTTGACCCTGTAGCTATACTCTTGGGGTGATGCTGAGCCAGTTGTGCCTCACCGAAGCAGATCTTGGGCACTGTTCCAGCTCACAGGCCCCTGTTAAAGAGCTCACAAATACACTCCAGGTGAGTGTCTTTGTTCTGTGTGTCACCCTGAGGCCATATAAAATACAAGTAGTAAAGAGTGGACTCTACACTCTGAGGGCAAAAATGCAGGGCTCAAGCCCCCTCTGGGGGGCAATCTGTGTATGCCTGGTATGCTTTATCTGAGGAACAAAACGCACTTTCAAAAATAAATAACTTCACAGAAAGGTTCAGCATATCAACAATTACACATGATTTTTAAACAGTTTGTCTGAAGTGTACCTGTGTAAATTGTTACTATAGAAACAATAACATATTAGAACAAGCACACTGATGTTACAGAACGTTAATTAACATCTTCTGACCATTCAGAATTTAGCCATTAAACAGCACTGTAGTGGGAGTAAGGAATAAAACACAATTGTCCATGCTGTTATAGGAAAATAATCAGAGGTCTTCAGTGTGTTTAACATCTCTTTGCAGGAAATCGCTTAACATCTGGGACTTTTGCACATGTGAACCAGTACCTGACTGGAATTTTATTCTATAAAGGTCTTAGTATAGTATAGCATACCTGGATAACTGCGGCAAAGCCGTGCATAATAAAAGAGGACTGTGAACCAGTAGCATCCTCCACTTTATTTATTTGTTGTCCACATGCAGGCTGCTGGATGAAGCAGAAAAAAAAAAAAAAAAAACCTGCCTTTGCACTTTCCCCATAGGCAACTTTCCAGGACTCCAGCTACCATGGTGTAAAGGAGCTTATAGTCCTTGTCTTGCTTGCAGGTGGGTCAGTGGATCATCTAAGTGGCTTTTGGCTAGAATTCACACACTAAACAGATCCTATTCTTGCAGTCTTGCTAGTAGAAGGGACTAAATCACTAGGACGTCCACTCATATATTTTAGATACAACCATCACCATCATAACAATCACAAACAAATTGACACACGAACGGAAACATGCTTAGCTAAAAAGACAACTTGATAAACTTGATAAAACAATAACAGTAGACAGTTAAAAAGTTTAGAATAATAATATATAATAATAATAAACAGAAAATAATAGATATATAATAGATAAATAGAATGCTAGGCTAGCAGAATAAAAAAAAAAAACACCCATATGCACCATTGCTACATTATACCTGTCGTGCAAGGATAACTGTCACAGAAAGCCTTTGGGAAACTAAAAACATACAGCATAGATCCAGAAGCAGGCCCACTGCTATAAATCAGTTCCTGCTATGCTGAGGTACTCTTGATTTGGATTTATCTGAATAGCAAATAAGCCAGGCAAATGAACTCCTTATGAAAATGAGAATGTTATTATCCCGGTGGCAAAATTTTTCAGTGCCGAAAATTTTAACTAAATTCTAAAATAATAGATCAATAAAGGGATAAAAAGGGACACGTGGACATACAAGTCTCCAACTGCTAACCAGGAACATGAGTTATACAAACAAAAAAAAAAACCTCACCATCAAAATGTCAAGTATGAAAATCACTTAAATTTACGGATGGCTTTGATCGTTTATATTTCAATAGCATAAACTTAATTATTAAAAAACAAAACAAAAAACAAACAAACTTGGATATCCTATTTTTTATTACAAAATAGGATAAGAAAATAAGGTAGCAATTATCAGATTAATCAAGGGTTTAAACTGATGTTTGGTTTCTAGATTTCTTAAACTGTTACTGGAAGTGTAGGAAAAGTAAATATAACAGTCAAGATTTCTGAACAAGCTTCAAGCAGAAGACTTGTAGTATCAAATCAGAGAGCTGAGCTCAGTCCTTAAATACTTCACACTTTCTAAATCAGTGTGCTACAAAAACTAAGACTACACTCTTGACAGTTGCATCTGGCAACATTGCTTACACAGCTCCATATAACTCACATGGTGCTAATTAACACCTGTTTTGGGAGGCAGAGAAAATCACATAAAAAACTGGTTTCTGCTAATTGCCTAAACTTTAGTACACTGGAGACGCCACCCACAGCTTGTGACCATAGATTTTAGTGGGGCGGGACAGCATTAATAAGTTCAGAGGATATCACACTTGATTTATGCTATAGATTACTATTTAGTGAATTCATTGTAATCCCATAATAGGCACTTGAGGGTTAACAACAAATAGTCATCCAGCAGCTCATTTTGCACGGTTTTAAACATACCTTTGTTCAATTGTGTTTGATACAGTAGGTGTGTTGAGGTGCAGAAATAAAGACCTAACATACTATATGTATAGCCAAAAGTATATGGGCACCTGACTGTCACACCTATAAGTGGAACATCACCAAACTGTTCCCACAAAGTTGGAAGCACACAATTGTATAGAATGTCTTTGCCTGTTGTAGCATTAAGATTTGCTTTAACTGGAACTAAGAGGTCCAAACAAGTTTTAGCATGACAAATGCCCCTGTGCACAAAGCGAACTCCATTAAGACATGGAGCGGAAGAACTCAAGTGGCCTGCACAGAGCCCTGATCTCAACCCCACTGAACACGTCTGGCATGAATTGGAATGCCAACTGCACCCCAGGCCTCCTCACTCAACATCAGTGCCTGACCTCATTAATGCTGTTGTGGCTGAATGGACAAATCCCCACAGCCACATTCAAAAATCTAGTGGAAAGCCTCCCCAGAAGAGTAGAGGTTATTATAACAGCAAAGGAGGACTAATGAATGGGATGGAATGGGATGTACAGCAAGGACAAATGGGTGTGATGGTCAGGTGTCCACAAACGTTTAAGCTGGTATTTAATATTCTAACAGAATTTAAAGTGTATGGAGTTGTGAATGAGGATTTTATGAACATTAACATTTGTTGAGCGGCTTCCCCGTACCTGCCCTTATGGACAATATGCCACTGGGAGAAGTGTACTTTGTGTATTGCTGCCTGGTGTTTGAATCCCATGTTTAGCCTATTATGGCAGTTTCAAACATAATACATAATTTAGAGAATGTAGGTGCAAATGGCTTAGTACAGCTGGCCCATGGAGTGTGAGCCAAAGTGCTTCATTCTACTGCATGGAGGAAAAGTACACTGTGCCCCACATGGTTGAGTTATCTCTGAGAAGCCTGCAGTCATTGGTGTATTTTTTTCCTTTAGGCTCTGCAGCAATGCAGTTGTCTTGATTAATTGGAATACTTAATTTGTCATTAAGCTTGATCAATTCAATTAATCTATCAAGCCTGTAGTCATTCTGTAATGTCACTGATAATCAATTATTCACCATGGTAACCAGAGTAGAAATGACATTTAGAGTATCTACATCTCTGCTTCACACTCTTACATTTTCATGCCTGTGAAAGAATTTCCATAAGCTGTGCTGCTACAATATTACGCTACTTGTTATCATTTATTTAGAATATAGACATGTTGACGGAGCAAATGGGGAGGTAGAGTTAAACTCAGTAAATGTCTTTGCATTGTAAAATCACAAGTCAGCTCTTAAAGTTTTTGAGTTAGAGTCTTTGTTTATTAAGACTTAATCAATAAGTCTCAGTTTAGTCAAAAGACAGTTTAGCTGGGAAGATGAAATAGTGCAAAAACTTTTTTATTTATGCAACACAATAATCTAGCAGCAGGCAACAATATAAATGCTAAATTAGATTGCATTAGATTGTCAAATGAAAGCGAACACTGATCATTAAAGTTGCAAAAGAAGAGAATATCCATGTCACTGTAAGTGTTTATGCCTCTATGGTAATTGATTTTATTTTTGCTGGTTGTGTTTGGTTAGGTATTTCACTTGGGCTCTGCAACTTTGGCAGGCACACGGAAACAATAAAATACAATATGCTAAACAGGGCAAAGTTTACAGTTAGACCTAGACAGAGTTTTTTTTTTCTTCTTTTTTTATGCAGTTCTAATCATAACATGATTACTCCAGACATCTGTGCAAGCTTAAATAGCAATGCCTGTGTTTTCAGGTTGAGAAGCTTCTCCTGGGACTATCACAGCAAGTGCAATTTGTTGGGGTTTGTGACTAATAGCACTTGCTAGCAGTCTGGTTAAAAGTGATCAGTTATTTTAATGAACACTGACTGAGGAGCCTAACAAAGCCTCTCTGCCATTGTAGATAAAGGATTTACCAGCCCTTTGATGGAAAGAATTAAACAGCAAACGCCTTACCTGTCCAGTTTAGTACTCTCTTAAACACTCAGTATGATTCCCCTGGGAGGTGTCTGATCAGAACAGCATAGAAGTCATAAAAGTATTTCTAGAGGACAGTGTTAAGAGCTTTTTGCTGTTGTTTATTCCACTTGAACTTTAATTGAATGCAAAAATCATTCTTTGTGACCATTGAACAACAATTCACACCATACATTTTACTTCAAGTGGTACTTCTTCACATTAAACAGCAACTTCTGAAGCTTTTTCCTGTTGTCAAGCCCCTGTGTTTAAACACCTTTTACCTCCCAGGCTGCTGAACATCTTGACATAACTAGGGGTGTCTTCCATAGAAAGACACTCCAGGTTATTTATTTACTTTTTTGTGAAATAAAGATAGAAATGTATATTTTGGTCATTTTCACAGGCAATATTCTATTTATTGTTTTTTTGCCCCCGCAACAAAACTTGACACCTTTGGCTGTTCTGAATAACACAACTTGTGTTTTCTCTCTCGCATTTTTGTTTTCGAATGACCTGTCATGTTTTAATGTGAGCTGATGGTACACTGTAGTAGTAGTAGTAGTAGTAGTAGTAGTAGTAAAATTAAAAGCTTATTGAAATATTATAACCAACACCTCTTAAGTATACTATTATAAACACGCCTTTTAGATGATGCAGGAAAAGAGGGTTTGTGCACAATAAGCTAATCTTTCTATCAAGCTTATAAATTTTATACGGCACACTTTTCCATGTTATGTGTTTGTTTACATTGCCGCATGTGTTTTTGTTTTGGTTCATGTCTTGTCTCCTCCCCTGTATTATCATTGGTTGTCTCACTCATGTTTACTGATTACTTATACCTGTTTTCAGTTCGCCCCTTAATTAGTTTGCATATTTAAACTCTTGTGTGTCTTTGCTCCATGTGAAGTATTGTGCAGTGTTTAACCGCCGCTCCATACTGCTGAGCCTTTCTGTTTCATGTTTGATGCTCTGTGTACCTGACTTTCACTAGCCTCCTGATTCTTGTGTTTTGCTTTAGCCCATTGTACTCTGTTTGCCTGATCTCTGCCTGCTACTCTAATAAATGCCTAAAGTGCACTTGCATATATCTCAACTGTACATTCCATACAGTGGTAATGCATAATTTGAATAATCTGATATTCCACAGACACTTTACAGTATATTTACTCGCAGACATACTGCTAAATTGAAGTTCTGTGCTTCAGTGAATGGTGAGTGGTGATGGTTGTAAGCCAGGGGCAGTGTGAAAAATATTGTGTAAACTGAACAGCCTTAATGGTAAATAAATAAAGATTAGTGTTCACTTTAAATAAGCTCACAACTTATTTACAAAAATACACAACTTATTTACAAAAAAAGTCTACAAAAATAATTCCACAAATATATATATATATATATATATATATATATATATATATATATATATATATATATATATATATATATATATATATATATATAAATTAGAAACCTATTTATGTTTGTAGTGGAAAGTTGTATGTAGGTATGTACATACAGTGTGTATAAAAGCATAAGAGATCAACACAAATTGTGAGCTAACTGGCAGTTAGCTCAAATTGTGTTATTATAGCCTGCTTATATATTGTAGAAATATTGTAGATATACTAGTATGCTGGGGAACAGACAGTGGGGGTTTCATAATGTCAGGACAAATTTGGAACAACTGGGTCATGGTTTGACATGCTTTCTGTCATTAAACCTGGCAGTCACACTGTGGCTCCAGGAGAGTTAATGGGCTGCCAGTCACACTGAAAGAAAAGAATAGGCAGAGACAGTATTACCTGTAGCCACTGAGACTGATCACTATGTCCAGCTGTCCAGGCATTGACCTTTCCCTGCTTGTCCAGACGGGCTTTGCTGGGCTCCCAGGTAAACATGTCCATGTTGAGGGTTCGGAAAGTGCTGGATGCTGTGATCTGGTAGTCCTGTATATGGCCAGACTTCATGCCCAGAGGCTCTGAGCAACCTGCAATATTAAAAAGCTTATTAGCTAGAGGTTATAATAATGTGACAGACAGATTTGAAAATAGATGCACACTGGGGTGGAGATTTAACAAAACAACACAGTGCTAAGCAATGCAATTTATATGGTATATGGTTGCAGTGGGTTGAACAGTAAATATACCTGTAGTGCCAAACAGATGTCAAGTTAAAGTAAGTTAGAATTAATAAGCTTTCAAATTTGTTACAAAGTTACAACAGTACTAGAACTGCTTACCTTACTCTAGACCCTA
The DNA here is from genome assembly GCF_001660625.3 of Ictalurus punctatus. Lineage (NCBI taxonomy): Eukaryota > Metazoa > Chordata > Actinopteri > Siluriformes > Ictaluridae > Ictalurus > Ictalurus punctatus. The sequence continues at coordinate 11,115,481 of NC_030437.2, read as the reverse complement.
ACGTCAACTATTCAAACTTTTCAAATTCCCTCCATTTATTTATTTATTTATTTATTTCTGCAGTGCATTTAAAAATAGACATTGCAACAATGCAACTTTGCACAAATCTGGATGTAGATTTAGAGCACTAATGAGCAAGCCAGATGTGACAATGGCAAAGAAAACCATCCTGAAACAACAGGAAGAGGAAACCGGAGTGAAAAAGGAACCCATCCTCTTCTGGATGACATCAGATAGTAGGACTATAAACCATTACAGTATACAGGTCTTGAAAAGTGTGTTGAAAAGATGTTCAGTATGAGCATATTATGAGTACAACAGCAGCTCTTAGGTACAAACCTACAGTATCGAGCTGAGAGTATCCACTGAAGACTAACCTGTAAGTTCACAGCCCAGGAGCTCCATGCGCAGAGTGCAGTGTCTCCTGCAGACTTGCGGGTAGATCCTCACATACTGAGCCTCGATAGGGGGAGTGAACGAGTTGGCCGAGGGAGTGTTGTTATCGATGTTGCCCCGAAATATCTGCACATGAACAGCGAGCCAGAGATGTCAGTGTTAACATTAAAGATGATTCTTTCTGTGTTGTTGTTGTTATTACTCATTAGGTCTATTATATTAGTTATAATACAGACTAATAAAATATGGTAAATGGACTGCACTTATATAGCACTTTTTTTAACCTTAGCAGTTCTACAAAGCGCTTTACAGTGGTTCTCATTCACCCATTCAGACTCACACACTAATGGTAGCAGAGCGGCCATGCAAGGTGCTAGCTTGCCATTGGGAGCAGCTTGGGGTTCAGTGTCTTGCCCAATGACACTTCGGCATGTGGAGATATGAGGGCCAGGAATCGAACTGCCAACCCTACGATTAGTGGACAGCCCGCTCTACCACCTGATCCACAGATTGGATTTTTTTGCTAAAATAAGTGTAATATAAACAAACATGTCATACTAAACCATTGGAACAATACTTCACTGTCATTCAGCCAATACACAACCTCATCTCAGCAAAATGGCACAGACATAAAAAAGAACATTCTTGACAAAAGCAGACAATGATGCAGCAAAAATTTCCACCCAAAGTCATTAGAGGAGATCATAAAAAAAAAAGTTAAATAAAACAAGAATGGGAATTGAGGCTAGGTAATAGAAAATGAAGGGAGGGGCTCCGTCAAAAATGATGGAGCATTGCGCATCCTTGGTGGCCCTAGTGGCTCTCCTTTATCCTGAAACAGTATAAAAAATCCAATCTGAAGAGCTGTTAAAGTGTGTGGAGTGTGAGGCACGCTGAGCCGGCGGCTAATTAAAAACACATCTCACCATATCCTCATCCGTGCCCTTGACTTTGTACGTCCTCCATGTCTTTCCGTCGTCGCTGGAGGCCACTTTGTACGATTTGACGTACTCAGGGCTCCCAATCCGCTTGGCCCCTTGGGTTATCAGGCCTGTGACCCGCATCCTTCTCTGCAGGTTTATCTACAGACATACAGAGAGAGAGAAAGAGAGAGAGAGATGAGTAACAGAGAGGTAATCAGTGGTGCCCTTCGCAAGGAGGCTAGAGGGAAGAATGGAGTGAGCTCAGGGGAAAAGAAGGCCACTAACTTGTTTGCATGCACAACCTGCTCCACACTGTCCCAACACAATGACACTGTATCTGTATTTATTGATTCAAATATTCATATCTGTATTTGCATTAGGATTTAGACCCTTGTTGTATATATACACCAAGGTGTGTGTTAAAACTGTACATACTTCAGGTAATTCCGGTCAGTTTAATCCCTGTTCTAAATTAACGTGCTGCCAATAAACAACTGTAACCATAGTAACATACAGTAGTCTCACAGCTTCATTATTAGTAGAGACACGGCACAGATGCAGGTAAATCACACGCATAATCTCTCTCTCCCCCTCTCTCTTTCACTTTCTCTCTCTCTCTTTAATAACTATTTGCTATAATTCATTTAAATAAATGTAAATTTATCGCACCACTTTATCTCTGTGTATGATTTAGAGTGGGCAGAATTCTAGATCTAACAACCTGCATGAAGTAACTAATGAAAATTGATGTTGTTTTTATCCTTTCAGTCAAACTTTGTGCTGCAAACATCATTGACAGCTTTAACTTGTCATTTCTGGTAAGTGACCATGGTACAAAAGGGGAAAGCCATGATTAGGTGTGCATTACACGATTTTAATGCACTCTGTGGAGATTCTAAGCTTGTGTAATGCACACCTAATTAAATATGAACCATAGCACAATGCCCACGGAAAAACTGTGTGTGTGTGTGTGTGCGCGCATATGACATAGTCTCAGTCCAAACTGAATCAACACATACACCGTTGTCCGATCCAATCAGAGGCACACAGCAAAAGAGTAAGTAATGGGTTTTTGATAACAATGCCCACATTGCTTGATGTCATGTCTCATAGAGAGCACCTAGAGACCCCAGACTGTATTGAGGCAGTTAGTCTACCTCTAAACAGCAAGTGAGAGCAGTCAGCCAGAGCTGGCAATGTTCTGCCTAAGGTGACACTGTCTTTGAGATGTCTGGGGCTTATCTGAGTGCATGGAAGGGATGAGGGAGGAGAGACGAAGATGATGTCTGGCCCTTCTATGAAACGAGGACAAAGTGATAGTTATGATTCATGCTGTAAAGTGATTTGTTACTGCTGGGTGGGGGGATGTGAGAGTAAGTGTGCGAGAATGCTACAGTCAGCTGCTCCAGATGACAGCTAATTCACTATCTTATGGCACATGAGCACCGGCTCTGGGGATTTTCATGGTCCACACAAATCACCGGCTAGATGCACTCTTTCTTTTACTCAGAGATGAATCAAAGATTGTAAACCACATGGATAGGTGATGTGAAACATGCAGACTAATACATAACAGAGTATATTCCCATGTGGTAGAAAAGAAATTATTTAGTCATTTTGTTAATTTATACGGCTTTTAAAAGAAATCTAATTACAGGTACACTGAGTAGGTCTAACATATTTAGTAGTAAATCACATGATACTGGATTACTACTGACTATGTGAGCTGCTATAACTGAAATAGAAATAATCTCCAAAACAGGCTTGTGCAGAATATCTTCCTAGCTCAAGGACTGCGCCGCTAAACATTTCATACATACTACCATTGAAAAAAATTTTTTTCCTCATGTTTCAGCAGGAAATATTATCAGACTAATACATTTCTTGCTCTTACTTTCTTGATGCAGCCAAGAGTAAAATAATCTGAAAAAATCTGATGATCTTGATGATCTGATGCTGATACACTGTTAGTATGGCAGTCTTCTGGGAGATAAAACTGATCTGATTTCACTGCACTCTTATCCATCTACATTTCCTTTGTCATTTCCTGTTTAGAACCAAAACAACAGTGGCCAATTATCTGGCTGTGACTAAAAAGCCATAGCATTTATAATTGGAGTGATGCATCAAGCCCATAATGACCACAGATGCTAGAGTCCGTTCACCTACTCATACATCTTGCTCCCACACACAGAGCATCGGAAACATCTGGTGCCATGATATTTGTCAGTTTTGCGGAAATTGTTTGGGGCACAGATGACTGACACGGAGTAGCTGTGTGTCCCAGAAGCCGTCCATCACACTGACAACGATTCGCGTGAGAGTCATTTAGCAGTCATGATCTCAATTCTCCAGCCAGTGGACAAAATTGGAAAAGGGCATAAAATTGTACATAATCTGGCTACACTCACACCTTCAGTAACTTGTGCATAAATGGCTGCACAGATGAGTGAAATCATATGGTGGATGCACCACATAAACAGATTTAAAAAGAAAAAAAAATCTCTCATTGTTGAAATTTTATCCTTTTGGAAAGAGTGTCCAGTTTAGCAGTCAGAGATAAAGCCATAACTTTCTGACATAGGAGAGTCTTGGGATGTAGTGATAGTGATTTGCAGTTTTTGTTAACATAACAAGCTGCATTTTTTGTTATATTAGTTTCAAGAGAGACATAAAAAGAGAGGCTGGTGAGGAAACACTGTTTATAGCTGCTATAACATAAGTGATAACATGAAGTACCTTGTTTCACAGATGTTCCACATCATTAAATGTAAATATAAACTGACCAAATGAGTCGCACTTTCATCCATCCATTTTCTGTACCGCTTATCCTTCACAGGGCCATGGTGGAGTCTGGAGGCTATCCCAGGGGACTCAGGGCACAAGCCAGGGAACACCTTGGATGGGGTGCAAACCCACAATTGCACACACACTCACACAATTTGGAAATGCCAGTCAGCCTACACCACATGTCTTTGGACTGGGGGAGGAAATCAGAGTACCTGGAGAAAACCCCTGAAGCATGGGGAAAACATGCAAGCTCCGCACACACAGGGTGGAGATGGGAATCGAACCGCCAAGACCGGAGGTGCAAGGCAAACGTGCTAAACTCTAAGCCACCATGCCCCCTGAGTCACCCTGAAGTGTTTTATTCCTTACATGATTGTTAACAATGTTGGCATTTTCCTTTTCTTGTATCTAGAGTGGACTCATTCTGAATCTAGAAACCTGCCTCTTTAAACGCTGTGCAGTGTGAGCGTATTCTGCTTCATAAATATGTTCAAGGCTGATGTTGGGATAATTCATTTTGCTAGCATGGATTGGTAGACTGCTGCAAGATGCATAATTAAGTTGAGTAATTGCCATATCACAAGCCTGGCCCACACTGGGTAAATTGGGTGGGATTAATCAGAATGACACAGACATGCCACAAATCAGAGCTCCTGTTGGTAAATTAGGAGGAAGTAATCAGATTGTGTTACATGGTTTATTGGACAATACAATAAACAAACCTAATGAATCTAATTAATAACTCCACATATCCTACCCTTATTAAGGGTGTACATTAAGCTTGTGTGGAAGAAACAAATTATAATTATCATGTTGCTTAATTATTGTACCTTTTACATATCCCCATAAGTCTTCTGTGTTTATGCATGCCTACAGCAATTCAGCAAAATTTAAACAAAATCTAATCTATCAAATTTGTGAATATATCACAAATTTCCCTCTGTGTGTAGAGGATTCAATCATCTAAATGCCCAAAAGCAGCACCCTTTCAATCATAACTTTCCTGATGTCAGAGATATAATCTGGAAATTGTCCACTTCAAGGCAAAAGAAATTTCCCCTGAGTGCCACAAAACAATCGCATGTAGACATTCTAGATGTAGACAGTACACACAAATCACACACACACACACACACACACACACACACACACACACACACCCTCCCTATCTAATCACAAACACAGTTAAACACACACACGCAAAAATCATGAGCACTATTTATGTTGTTATTTGCAGCTCTAGAAATTGGTTTGATTTATTTAGCTGTTGAGCGTTACATCACCTGAGGCAGCGTTGAGTCAGAGAGGAAAAAGTAAAAGAGAAAATAAATTAAATACAGCAATCTAAGAGTATTTTCCACATTTAGTATTGGATTTAGTATGTTTGAATCAAACCCTGATGTCTTTTTCACCTTGCTCTGGTTCATTTAGGAAGGTGCGAGCGTGGCAATCACACTCAGGAGATCCTCTGAGTGCTTCGACTGCATTGAGATAGCAATTCAACCTTAAATTGACCCAACTGCAGGAAGTGAACCAAACATGCCATGCATTATGGGAAGCAGGATGCTAAACAGACTCGCAAGGTGCAAACTGAGCCAAAATAATTTGCAAAAATGTGATGAGTTCTGACTAAGCAGACAGACAAACAAAAACAGAAAATAAATGCTGGATGTGATACACAAAGTGCTTTTGTCATGTAAACAAGGGTGGAAATGGATGCAAGTGCAGTAAAAAGCTTTAATGAAAGAGACAGGCAGACAATTCCAAACGACAGACAAAAACGTGGACAAAAACAGGCGTGGGTCAGGTGATCCACAAACAACCCAAACAAGGCAAGGCAGAGTTAAAAAACAATAAACTATGGACAGGCTCAGAAAACAGAGAAACAAGGCCAATGAAAAGCTTAGTATGGCTGTGGCGGCAAACTACAGAAACAATACTTCGTGATGTGACAATGAGACACCAGGGGTTTAAATACACAAACTAATCAAAGGGCATAACACAGAACAGCTGAGACATTAGGAACAACCAATTACATAATAGGGGCATAGACAGGACAGAAACCAAAACAAACACACATGTCAAAAGTAAACACATTTTGACAACCCGGAAGTGCGCACTGTCTTCAGGCAGTTCATGCTCTGGCAGTCAGCGTGAGGGGAATTCCATGACAGCATTAAACTAGTTGGGAGTCCAAAGGTCTGAGAGCACTAGTGAAAATGCTTCTATTCTGCATTATTTTCTAATTCAATACAGCAAATTTCATTACAAATTATATTATTCATAGCAACCTGAGTGAAAAGCAGAATCTGAAATTTTTACATGAATTTCAGAGTTTCTTAGTATTTGGTACGTCCCCTTTTTGCTTTAATGACTGTGCAGTATAGCTGGCTTGTGATCCATTTTAGATCAAATCCATCAGATTGTCATCTGAACACATGCATCAATAGAAGAGATTAGGCATGAGGAAAATCTGATCATTTGTACAAAGCAGTTAACATGGTCAATATCACAAATTTGTCACATTTAAATCGGGACCTAGAAATAGTACAGAATCGTGAATATTAAATATTCAAGATATTGAACATTTACATCCTTTGTTTTAAATATTCTAAAATTCTGTTTATTTCCTATTTTAATTTTAAAAAAAAAGTGGTCTCAGACTTTTCGACCCTAATGTATCTTAAAAATTACTCTAAAAAATGATCTACTTTTTTTTAAAGTTCTGTGCTATCTGTGATTTTTATGATTTATACATAGCAGAAGTTTGTTTACGTTTTTCCATCACAGTGTTTCTGACAAATAAATATGAGTACATCAGCCTGACTCACCCCTCAGGTAATTTTTGTGAGTATATTTTGGTCTTTTGTTCTGTTTCAAATGGATTAATAAGTGTGAAAGTGCCTTAAGAAATCCAGGCAGAGATGCAGACACACAAAACAAGTGGCTTATACTGAAACCCATAGTGTGCACAGGATTTTCCTATCACTGTCATACTGCAATTACCAGAGCATATTGCTCTAAGTCTACCCACCCACCCACTCTCCCACAATTCACATGGTGCACTGTTCCAAAGCACTGAACCCTCTCCCATATGACATCATTAAAGCCAGACAAACATCAAGTACTTATTGTTTCGTTCATTACTTCTTCTCTCCCCTCTTTCTCCCACAAGCCTGACCATGACACTTTGAGCAACCTCTAGCTGTGTGCATAGTCCATAAAAATCAAAACAAGAAGTTCTTCTAAGGTTTGTGTTAAGATTACCAGGCCTTTAAAAAAGTCTTCAACTAGAAAAAAAGTCTTCAACTAGACTAGGTTTTTAAAGCTGCATTAATTAAATGGTCAAATGGCAGTCTCTTGTGAGAACAGCCAGACTGTGTGTCATAATACGTTTTCGGCATCTGACTGGTGCACTATTAAAATTTGCTACCTGTTTCAGAATCCCTTAAGAATCATTAGTGTTTACAGAAATGTTGTAGTAGTGGGCAACCTCTCTCTTCACTAAAAATGAAAATCAAAATTTTATAAATGCATTTTCTTAATCCCTTAAATTCCTGGCATATTATGCAGCTATTTGTCTTAAAGAATATTACTCACTAACTACTATAAATTCAGTAAGTACATGGAAACTAAAAGGAAAAGAGTGTAACTACTATGAAAATCTGGGAATTCAAGGAGTTCATGGGAAACTACATTAAAATCAGAATGCTGCCCAGGACTCAAACTGGAAAAGAAAAAAAAACAAAGCAGGATAAGCAGTATGGAAAATGGATGGATAAGGACATACGGAATAAGAAAACAACATAAGATTCAAGTAAAAAGAAATCAAGCTTGTATGAGAGCAGAACTTGGTAGCTCTGTACTTTAATGCCAATTCCCTTTTAGTCATAAGGTCAAAGTGTCTCATGCAGTGCCATGTAGATAAAGTATTATACCGAGAATCTCATTCAATCAAGGATATTCCGTAAATGTGCATTTTACAAGGATGTGTTTAAGGAATGAATCGGAGTTTTACAGGGTACCACTCATTGTGGAAATGAAAGTAAATGGAGTGAGACTTCTCTCCACTGTGATTGTCTAGCATATCAATCAAATGTTCTCTACTGTTTCATAGAATACCAAATGGTCTAGAGGAGAAACTGTGGCACAGCATTGATATGCATTGATACATTGCATTGTCAGTTCCACAACATCACTATCGATCAATCTGATACCCATAGATATGCACTGACAACATTGTTTTTAGATGTCTTTGTCAAAAGAAGAACATACTGAAATCATTCTCATGGCTGGATCAGGAAGCTGTCGCAAGGTTGCGATGACAAGCACATCACACATGACACTGTTGAAAACTATTAACAAATTCAAAAAGACTGGAAGTGTTGCAGACCATCCGAGAAGTGGACGTCCACGAACATCCAATGTCGAAGGCACAATCAATCATGGTGCCGGCAAACATAGTCACCTATGTATGGAGCATTTAAGGACACTCTGTACATATTGGTCTATGTTGCTGCATAAAAGGGCACAAACATATGATCAGTGTCTTGAGCTTCATTTACTGCAAAGGCTAGTGTACTGTATGGACAGTAAGCATTTTTACTGTGAGTTTGAAGCGGTGAGACATCGTCAAGGTGGACCTGAATACATACAGAAGATCGTTTAAAGAGCCAACCCAATTCTGCATGTTTCTAAATCCAGTGCATATCGAAATCACAAGGGGAAAAAAGTTCTGGCTTTAGTCATCCTTTAGAGAAGATGAGAGGACAAGAAAATGGGTGCATGTGACTACTGTAACAGCAATTTTAAACTCATCCGAGAGCCACCGAGCCATTATGACTGATTCCAGACCTATTTTCGATTGGGTAAAAACAAGTTTAGTGTCCTCCTATGTCTTGAAGGTTATATTAACCCTTAAATGCATAAATATTTCACCAATTATTATTATTACATATTCGGGTCATTAGTGACCCAGAGTATATATCTAACAATATTTCTAAACTGCTCCAATAATATAAAACTGTCCTAATATTTTATTAACAGTTACAAAATAATAAAATGCAGCCTATTTTGTTATATTTAGACATTTTATTTGTCAGTAAACAGATGCCAAAAAATATACAAACCGTTAAAATGAGCAATTTCAGTGCCAAAATAGTGAAAGTATTATATTTCATTCAATCATGTCAGTCACCATAACAAAATTAAAATCATTACAATATTTAAAATCTTCCCAATTAGTCATTTTATCATATATAATTTTCATGGCTAAAACAATATTATCAAGATAATAGTATGATAAATGTGGCACCTTCTGCGCTGTAAATTCAGGATCTGGCTCATATTCGGGATCTGGATCATTCGATACGTTACTCTCGATAGGCTACTATCATGTTCATAATAATCAAAATCAATATTTTGTTGATTGACACATTACATCATCAGTGTTTACCAAACATTCCCACCTTGAGGAATAAAACTGACCTTGCACTTATTGAGCCGTGAGAGATTCAATAATGTTGCGCAGAAAAATATACTTACACTATTACATACCCCGGGTCAGTAGCAACCCTATGAACTTTTTACAATAAATTAATTATAAACAATATTTGACAATTTTATATTTTTTTCTTGTTATATATTGTTGATAATAAATAGATTGAGGAATACTAAGAAGGTGGAGGTCTAATGTGAAAAAATTAACGAGAGGGAGGGTAGTAGATGACTTCCCGGGTATATATGTGGGTATGACCCAAGGTATGTGGTGAAGGGTTAATACTCGATACTGAGACAACAAAATAATTAGCAGCTCCCCCACTGCAACTAGTGAGTCACATCTTCGCTACATCTTATATGAGCGAACAAGATCAGTGTGAAATTGGTCAGAGTTGAATCTGAATGAACATTGAGCATAGCGCCAAAGAATTAAGGTATCAAATCCAAGTGGTGAATGTTGCCCAAGGTGGTATTGTGGTATTGCCTTGAAGAAACAATGGCTTTGTCAACACAAAGCATTTTCAGTCTGATCATCTGTAGTAAACCTAAGTGCTACTCCTCACCAACTCTAATGCAAAAAGTGAGCATTTTAAAGGACAACAGTATAATAAGAAAATATTTTACTATTAAATATCAATCCTCCCTTACCCTAACCTAAGTTAAAAGCTTAAAATAAAAGCACATCCTAAACTTTCATTTTTATTCAGTAGTGACAGTTTATTTTATTTATTATTGTCAGTGTCCAGCGTCATTTTGTGAATCTGTTACCTGGATCCAGGGCCATCTGTCATTTTCGGCAGCTGTCCAGGCGTTCACCAGTCCCTTTTTGTTGAGGCGAGCGAAGTAGGGGTACCACTTCTGTAGACCAAAGAGAGCACGGTGGGTGGAGGAGGCGGTGATCTGCTGGTTGGAGATGATGCCTCCTTCCATACCGAGTGGGCCAGAGCATTCTGGGCAAGACAAATATAAGATATTTGAGGGCATTCTGTCTCTGAATGTTAATTATGTGAAGGTTAAAGAAAAAAATGTAAGATGTATTTAAGAGAGCACATTATGTTAATACATGGACAAATCAATAGCCCAGGTGCAGACAAGCAGATTATATGTCTAGACAAGTAGGTTTAACAACAAGAAAAATAAAAAAAATTTGTTATTATATCTGCACCATGCACATTGGCTGAGGAGTGATCTGGCTGACTGTAGAATGGTTTTTACTAGCATGCATGGATAACAGATGATCTTTTCAGAATTCTATACATGCAGGTATGTGGAAATGCTGAGGAAAATAAAGTTTTATTTAATTTTATTGCACTTAATAAAGCACAAAGAATCATACTATGCAAGCCCTAAGAGGTCATGCAGCATCACAGATGAACAAATTTGATTTTACATTGATCAGGGACTCACTCACACTGAAATAGCTCTATGTCTGTCAGTAATTGACGACTTTAACATACAGTAGTGTCTGACACTTGAGAAGGAGGCTGTCAGGTCTACAACTTTATTGTCGAAGACAACATAGCTTTACTTCCTCCTTTTTTGTGAGGTTCTCCTCTGGGACACCACTCTGTTTTAATGTGGAGATAAAGTCATTAAATTTATGATAATGATGGTGAAGGCACCAGCCTGCATGCAACACCAGTCCAATTCACAAGGCATGAGATTTGTGATATCACATCGTGAGAAAACACCTTTTGTTATGTCGAGATCAAGAGAAAATTAAGCCAAGCTCACAAGAAAACAACTTTTTTTTTATTTGGGGATCACAAAAAGATTAAGTCGTGATCATGAGTAAACAAGAAAAAAAAAAATTATAATGCATGGCCTCTTAGGACTTCCATATCATACAGCTATCCTTTTACTACATGCTGTAAACTTGCAGTCATATTGATAGCCAAGGTACCAGCTAGTGACAAAAGTACCACAGCTCCAAGCCAAAAAGATGGCCAATGACTTGTTGATTTTAGTTGAAGGCATAAACATGATACATTACAAAGTTTGTTTTCCTTAATCTGTATTAATGCACATAATTAGGTAACTAGCTCACCACATATTACTACATTATGTTAGCTACCACAGTTTTTATGTGTGTAAAGGACCTTATCCTGATCTGAAGATACAAACTGGCTGCACATATAGCATTCAGGTGATGTGATGCTAAAGTACAAAAATGACACTCAGTACGTTTACATGAACAACAATAATACAATATTAACCCGATTAAGATGATACTCTGATTAAGAAACTTGCATGTAAACAGTGATTATTGATTACCTTAATCTGACTAAAGTCATACTCGAAGTAAACACAAATCGAATTAAGATGTGTGGAGTATTCCTGCTTTAGTCGCATTATTGAAGTGCATTACAGACATTTAAACACCTTAATCACACTATTAACGTCGTGTGGGAGTTTTCGCCGCATTTTGCGACGTCACACATCCACACGGCAGTGCTCAACCATTTGACAGAAAACAAAAGAGCACGGCTGCGTCCGAAACTGCATACTTACCTCCTATATAGTTGGTGAAATACATGTACGCAGCCCATGGCTTCAAGCAGTCGTCTGTTTGCACGTATAGCATGACAAATAATTAACTGCAGTTGAAGCCTTTGTAAAGTTAAAAATGAAACACCCAAAACTGTATACGGTACCATAACGAAGACGAGCTGTATGTGGATACGTGAATTTCTGGAGGAACGTCGGACGGCGTAGCGTGGGGATGTAATGTCGTGTGCTGTTGATCAATCTATGTTCCATAACATGTAAAACGGGAACATGAAAGGAATTTTCTAAAAGCAACTCATGTAAACACCTTAATCACAATATTGTTTTATTCCGAAATAGGTCAATAATTAGATTATTGCTGTCCACGTAAACATAGTCACAGACATCTTCTCAGGTCCATTGTCATCACTTGTAACCTGTCATTTTCCCGTGCACCTCCTGAGTCACAGCCCATGTTTGTCTTGTTTCCCAACACACTTCTCTTTCTTATTTGATTCTCAGTGCCATCTGCCAAGATTTTACTCAGTGACAAGCTATCATCATCATCATTGGGATGGTTTTCTTGCTCTTGTCTTTGAAGGTGATGCTCTTAACCTATCACAAATTTAGCGATTTTGTTAAAGATGAGTGGTTTTGGCATATTGTACAAGCATATCAATGACAGACACTTTGTACCAGCCAACAAATGCACACTCGATCATGAGTGTGATCAGTGACCGTGGCAGGAGATGGCGGTTTCTTTTAAAAATCTTCCACTGGAAAAATGGCTTTTAGGATATATCTATGTCTCAGAAGAGTTTATTTTTCTTTCATAGGGTTCTTTGACTTTCCTTGCGAAAAACATGGAGTGATTTATAAACTTAGTTTAGCTTTTAATGGTTTCTTAAGGTCATTAACATGTATTAGGGATGCTGGTTTAAAGATTCCAGTCCTTATCTGCACCAGGAACTGCATCAGTACCCTGGTCGAGTACGTGTCTGTTCCCATTACATAACAGTGTCCAGGTAAGTGGGGGTTCTTTCCTGGAGGCTGTGGGGTGGTGAATAATTTCCTGTGCTATGAAAGTGTCATAATAACATCTGCAACAAAGCAGATCAACCTTTTACCCTCTAATTGGTTTTATATGGATGTAGCCAACCAAATGGGATTTTCCAGATTTCCACTGTAATTGAGAGAAAAAAAAACATTGTTCTGTACAATCTGATACAAAAATCATTCTAGGTGTCTGGTATGTTCTACACTGCATGCTATCATTCATTTATTGATTTATCTTCAGTAACCACATTATCCTTGACATGTCTGACATGAGAATAAACCCTCGACATGACACCACACCATCACAGGGCACCATGCACACATACTTACAAATCTGTGGGCAATTTAGAGTCACTAGTCCAACTACTTGCATATTTTTGGGAGATTGGAGAAAACCAGGGAACCCAGAGGAAACCTTGTGGAAAACATACACAGACACTCAACACAGACAGTAACCTGAGCTCAGGATCCAACCAGGGACCCTAAAGCAGTGAGGTGGCCCTGGCATGCTTTCATTCCCAATAAACTGTAGTGCATTGTAGATTTATTCGTGGATTTGTTTTCAAGTATCTAAAAGGTGGTATTTTGGAAAAAAATAAAATAATAATAATTGTACAGTAAATGGTTTTAACTATAGAATTCCCTTTATTTTATCATTTCTGTTGCTTACACATTCTATAATCTACATTTTTAGGTCTATTACTTGTCCTTTAGTGTCCACCTGAGCTTTGTTTGGATCTACATATTTGCACCTGTGATTCATGGTGTCATTCTCATTAAGATTCATAAAATCAATCTAGCCCTACAGGTTCTGGTTGTGCAGAAGACTTTGTTTTTATTAGAGCTATGATGTTACATGGTGTGGTGGTTCTCTGACAGATTTATTAGCTCTTGGTGTCAGTGGGGTATGCAGAAGATGAATGGCATGAATTCCCCAAGCCTTGTTGCTAATGCTTTTCCCCGCCTTTTCTAGTGCACTATTTTTCCATGCTGTTTAGTACCATGGTGTGCAATCTGGGACCCAGCTGTAGTGTTTTCAAAATGGTCGTTTCTAACTTCAGTGGCAAGTGACGATTCTAGAAAAAGTGTGTCTGACCAATTAATGCTGCTCTTTGCCATTTCTAGGTATACAAATATTGTTCTATTTGGCAGGCTTGACTTAAAGACTAACCAAATTCAACATGGGTATAGTTACAGTAATGGCCATTCATCAACAAAAGTGATAACTTGCTTGTTATAACTTGTTATAACTCACTCAAATAAATTTTTGTTATTAGATTTTGATTATATGTCCTACATTTAGGTTCAATCCAAAGACAAGCATACAGAACCAAGAAGCTGTAAAGTTCTATAACTTTGTAGTTTCTTTGTTCTGTATTATGTTATTCTTCTTTGCTATGTTTACTGTCTCAGATAGCTGGCTCCTTTACTATAAATTATTTAATACTTGAAAAAATTGGATACTGTCTATAAAGCTTTATAAGGCCTATAATTTTCTCTCTGTGTGTTAAGGGAAAAGGGTTCCTCAATGCTAGCTTTCTAAAAGCTGGAACTTTTTTTGATTTCTGAAAAGGAAACCCACAGTTGTAGGGTTCCACGTGACACATGATTTCCTCAACCAAAGACTGAGCTAAATGGAACCTTTTTAGTGCTCCTTGTAGTATCTCCAGACTGTTTAATGTTCCCCTGTTTACAATTCAGTAAGTTCCTTCAATTAGAATTCAATTACAATTTAAATGATCACCTCCTGAATCAATACTACAAAGTGTAGCCTTCTATCCTCTTTTCAGCTTGTTAGACAATGTGCTTTGGGGTGTGTATACTTGGCATCAGTACCTGAGTGGCTCTTGTTCTTGTCCACAAGGAGAATGAGCTGGGCAATAGTGCATCTAAAAAACCTTGTTTGTGTCTTTTCTGCAACCTTCAATGTCCATCTCATGAAATCACTTAAGACTTAATCTCGTTAGGAGCATTTTTGTTCAGTGGAGCAGTAATGGCGCCAGTGATACTTCCCGGCATCATGTCTTTTAGCAGCTGTGTCAAAAATGTCATTGAGACACAGAGGTTTTGGCAGTGCATGTAAATGTAAAAAAGAGACAGTACTAAGAAAGAGTTGTTCTGTTTTGCAAAATTATTCATAGGATGACACAGAACGCCTCTCAAAACCTCTCCTGTACTACAGGGTGTACCACAAGTCTCCATACACAGGAAAAATGAACACTTTTTAGCCAAATGTCATTCAAAATGTAGTTATTATATTTAGATTTAAATGTAAACTTTGACATAAGAAGAACGCATCTAAATCATTCTCATCGGGAAGCCTTTCGCAAGGTTGCGATGGACTTTAACAGGAAACATGACAAGCACATCACACATGACACTGTTGCCAAATTGGGTGCAAAATATGGGACAGAAGACTCCGTGTGTGTTTACAAAGTAATGGCAATCATGTAGAGTATATTTTGTAAACACTGTCACATTTTGCTAAAAAGTGTTAATTTCCCCTATATATGGAGACTTTTTGGGACACCCTGTATTACAATATGGTATTTCCTTACTGTACTAGGGGCGGCTGTGGCTCAGGTGGTAGAGCGGGTTGTCCACTAATCGTAGGGTTGGCGGTTCGATTTCTGACTCAGCATGACTCCACATGCTGAGGTGTCCTCGGGCAAGACACTGAACCCAAAGTTGCTCCCGATGGCAAGTTAGTGTCTTGCATGGCAACTCTGCTACCATTGGTGTGTGTGTGAATGGGTGAAGGAGACACAGTGTAAAGCGCTTTGGATAAAAGCGCTATATAAGTGCAGACCATTTACCATTACTGGCTATGTGTAAAGTGCATGTGCCAGCAATCTAGGTTTTATTTCTGAGCAAGGGTGTATTTCTTGCATAGTAGGGAGTAGTTCTTGTGTACACTGTTCAGCATTTATTTTAGTTTAATTGGAACACAGTAGTAGCCAACATGTATTGCCCAATATATAATATATACACACCACTTTTGCTTATACAGGTGGTTTGATTTACATGTTACATGCTAGGCTTTGTACTAGATTTGTTGGTGGATTAGCAAAACGAGCTAACTGCTAACTCAGCAGAGGTACCAACAATCACTATACTTCTTTTCAAACTTTAAAAAAAAACTAAAGAAAATATAATTATAAACATTTTATAGTAGTATAAGATGAAACCATGGTTCTCAGTTTTTCTTCCATTTTTCTGTATCAAACAGTAAATGTGAACTAATTGCAGATAGGAGCTAAAGTTGTGAATGGGGAATTGAAGATACTTTGGACCACATGCACCACAGGACTGGTTTGAGGAATCATTTGAACCAATTGTTTGAATTTGTCACCTTATCATCATACATGATCTGCATAGAATTGAGAAAACTTCAGATCCATTTTGTGCACACGCATAAAAATCGAGGGGTCATGTCACTTTGTCGTTCGCTAGTGTGAAAGTAGGACCAGTCTAATTCAGATGTAAAATTAATGGTACTGTCACTACCAAGACCAATTAGAAAAAGTTGTGGTGAAACACTATTGGACCACTCATAAAACACATTGCAGAGCATAAATAACAAACGACCTGTGGACTTCTGTGTATATGAATCACTTTATTATTATTTTTGACTGCATGCACACATTTAATGAACTTTTTTAGTGAATACACTGACCACCAAATG
Organism: Ictalurus punctatus; assembly: GCF_001660625.3. NCBI lineage: Eukaryota > Metazoa > Chordata > Actinopteri > Siluriformes > Ictaluridae > Ictalurus > Ictalurus punctatus. Next base: position 11,098,645 of record NC_030437.2, on the reverse strand, counting down.
TCAGTCTCTTTTTTTCAGGATTTATCAATAACAGTCATTAGTGTGTCTCAGGAACACACTGTGCTAATGCCTTGCAGGTCACTGCCATAATGTGAATCCAACCAAGATCAAGGCATGGAAAAATAACAAGGACCTGGGGAGAGTGGTGGGTAATGAACATGTGTTTTTACACAGCACCCAAACAAAAGCAATGACGAGACACCTGGGCAGCAGGGAAAATTAGGAAGATGAAATTTCTAATAGTACTACTGTTATTATATGTGAATGTATGGAGAAGAAAAGAGAACATTTGATATCAAAATATAAAATAGATGCAAATGTAAAAATTTTTTTTTTAAAAATTGCATGATAAAAAAGAATAAGGTTAAAAAAAAATCTATTTGCTTGTTTATTTTCTTTTTGTCCAGTGGTCAACTAGCATTCAGATCAACAGATTCTCACACCATCAGCCACTCCCACTAATGATATTTCTGTTAATACTGCTTTAAAAAATGCTACCTTAGTTTTCTAAGATTGGATCTGGGTTAGGAATGAACAAGACATAGAAATTTTAATACTAAGGTCACACAATGAATGTCTCTGTGTGGTTTTGATCTGATGTGATCTGGTTGGCTTGAATGTTTACACCTCCACAGCTGCTTTCACACAGCTGAAGTCTAACAAGCTTCCACACCAAATGGTTCAATTGTTGCTGCTGCACAGAAAATAAGGTTCATACGTCTGATATCACATTTACACTTTATTAAAAAAAAGTTATGAATGAGAACTTTCCAAAAGAGAATGTGATTGGGCTTAGGAACTCGTGAATCATCTTGACATAAATTACATGATGGCAAGAATTTTTCTCTGAAGAAAGCTCAATATCCTAGATTATAAACTTCAAGATTCTGTAGCTCCTGTCCAGCTAAGTGATATGTAAGTAATAAAGCATCCTTAAGTGTTTTATCCCTCTTATGTAAAACTTTCTTATGTTAAAAAAAAATATTTTCAATTACACTACTATCAGAGCTATGTTGTAAAAGTTAATTAACAACTTCTGACCAATTAGACTGGAGAATTTACCAGCATTATAGTACAACAAAAGATACCAGACACTCTGTGAGCTGTGGGTGGAACTTTTGAGGCCGAGACCTCAGGCTCTTTAGCACTAAGGACTCTTTGACGCCTACATTATTAGTCCGAATCAGAATGAAAACTATACTTTTGGTTCACTTGTTATTTATTTTGGCTTGTTGTCTCACTGAATATAATTTAACAAACCTCAAAGCAATAAAGTATTAGCCAATGATTATCTAGGACTGAAAACTCATGATTAGAACCTCAATATGACAAAGTAACAAAACTCTGTGAAGTGCATGTAGAAAAATGATAAAGAATCACTTGAGCACAGGGATCATGTACTGTAGCCACAATAAATACCCATCCATCCATCTATCCATTTTCTGTACTGCTTATTCTACACAGGGTCATGGGACACTACACACTACCAACAATTTAAAGATGCAAATCAACCTACAGAACATATCTTTGAACTGGGGGAGGAAACCGGAGAACCCAGAGGAAACTCAAGAAGCACAGGGAGATCATGCAAACTCCATGTACACAAGATGGAAGCAGGAATCGAATCGACACACACAAACTATATTTATTACTAGATAATTATAGAACGTACAAGTATAAAACGATTTTTGCATTGCATCTACTGTCTATTTGTCTCTTTTTGTTCGTCAGTCCCAATCTCATGTGACATCACATTTCTCCAGCACTTAGCTCCATCCTCTGGCTCAATTTACACCTTGCTTCTCAGTTTATCAGCTCACATCTACAGATAAATGTCGTCCGCATCCAAGTACGCACGGTATGTTTGGTTCCTTTCCTGTATTTGGGCTGATTCAGAATCGAATCACTTTCTCACTGCAATCGAACTGCACTAGAGTTTGTTTGGAACCCTACTGAGACCGCCTCATGGAGATGATCTTGGACTGGTTGTTTTGGTCCACACCTGAGTTCAATTGCTGTGTTCTCATTTACGCAATCGAACTGAACCAAAGAGGAAAACACATTAGGGTTTCATTTAAGAGTTTCATTTAATAATTAGGGTTTCTAAGAGTGTATCTTCATGTTCAAAAATTGGTGGTGGCTGTTGCTTGAGATTTTTTATATTGTTAAGTTTTTAACCCTGAATTTGAAGGGCTTATGTGTATGTTTCATTACTGCTTTATTGGAATAAGAGCTTTTGATTGTTTTTTCTTCTTACAATGTCCATGCAATGAAACCAGATACTGTAGAAGAGCACTGCAAACAAAAATTAACCTTGTTTCTTTCTGCTGGAATATATTATAAAAATACTTTCATCACTGTGTTTGGAAAAATGCGAAAGGTCATTACTGACATAGGGCTGCAACAACTAATCGATAAAATCGATAATAATCACTAATTAAAATAATGGACAGTGAATTTCATTATGGGTCTGTGACATCATTGTGGATTAACCCCTCATCAGTGACGTCACTTCACAATGGTGAAAAAATGCATTTCTATGAATAAAACACATCTGAAAAACAGCGGAGGTCACAGAGTGAGCTGCTGTGGGAAAAGTGCATGATCCAGGTCATTCAAAACATAAAAGTGTTTTATTAAGCGCTTAAAACAAACTCGTAAGTGTATTAACGTGGCTTGTTGTGTCAGATGCTGCGACAGATGCGTGTGCTGTTTAATGTGTTCCAGACATGTTTTCTTCAGTGCAGAAATGACATTTTTACGTTTATAACCTTAATCTGTAAATATTAGAAATTCATGCCAGTATTTCCATTTGACATAAAGTCTCGTCCTGACAGCGAGCGAGTGTCCATTAAACTTCACTGAATGTGCACAAGTCCACGCATGCGCGTCAATCAAACAGCGTGTGATAGAAAGGAAGCGCAATAACTCAGACTAAAATATTCATTTTGATGAAATATGTTGTTTGATGCTATATTTAGCTATATTTACAAACAAAAGTAATTGTGTTTTTGATGACAGCAGTAACTGTAACCTGTAGTAACCTGGCTTTGTTCTTGTAGAGATCAGATTTATCGATATTAAAATATGTTTTGATCATTATTATAACAGTTTTATACCTAAAGTCCTAAAATTACGTTGTGAGAAAACAGCTTTTTTCACAAGATCATTACGTCGAAATCATGAGAAAACTAATTTTTGTATGTCTAGATCATGAGAAAATTAAGTCAAGATCACAAGAAAAAAAGAAAGAAAACAATGCATGGTTGTTTAGGGTTTCCCTAGCAAATGACTTGTGTCTCCAAATGAACAGCAGATATACTTTATAAAACATCTTGTTTTAAGATACATCCACTAATGTACTGAAATGCATTAAAAGACAGAAGCACAGAAGGAATACTGGAAGCAGACAACCCCGTCATCAAAATCAAAATCTATTATATAGATACTATTATATAGATTCTAACATTTTTTAATTTCCAAAGACTTGTCACTAGAAAACATCATAACACTTTTATCACTTTCATTTAAGAGCATAGGTCATGGTTAAATGGCCTACGATTTGTCCAAAAATTTAGAACATTTTCTTTCACCTATTGAGAATATTTAGTAGTTGTGAACAAGAAGTGCCTTTATATAACAATGAATAGTTCTAACTAAGTTAAGCATTTAACTTGAAATGTTAAAACAATATGACAGGTGGAGGCTTTGAACTTAGAGGTTTTAGGTGGACATTATCCTAAACAGTTTTGTTTTATTATCTATTACAAATAGACATAAATCATTTTTGCATACTGATAGATAATTTGAAAGGAAATATAAAATGTTGCTGGAGGTTGGAGCTATCCATGTCTATTAGCATTGTAGCATATCCAATAATGGCGAAGCTTTTGCCCTGCTGTGCTCTGATTGTTTAGGGCTGCACGTAGGGCCTTCTGTTGATATACATCTTCAATTCAATTTGTAGCTTGACAGCTCCCTGCTTTCTCCACACACCAGGTGCTGACTGCTAATATTTACAGAGGTAAAGCGCTCACTAGCTCACCGCCAATTCATCTCAATTGTAGAGCTCTATTTGAAGGAATCAGATGTGTTACAGTTCCGTCTCATCCCGTTTTATCCTTCAATCAAAAGTTGGATTTGTGAGGAATCAAAGCAAAGAAATGCCATGGGATAAACTTACAACACCTATATTTATAACATGCTTTCAACAGGTCTTTTCTTTGTGGCAAATCCATGGCTTCAGAATTCAACAATGTCAAAACAATATCCAAGTTCATTTATCTGTATTTTTTTCCCTAATCTCTGTGCTTTTTTTTTTTTTAGCTAACATTAGAAATCTTTATGTATTTTAACTCAAGCTTCTTCAGTTTGCCAGACACTACTGGAACTTCAAATGGGATCAGGTTCTACGGTCAGATGAAACCAAAATAGAGCTTTTTGGCAATAAACACCAGAGGTGGTTTTGGCGCGCACAGAGAGGTCGCCATATGGAAAAGTACCTCATGCCCACGGTTAAATATGATGGTGGCTCTTTAATGTTTTGTGGCTGTTTTTCTGCCAGTGGACCTGGACATTTTGCTAGGACACATGGCATCATGGACTCATACTCATAATCATCCATCCTCTACACCGCTTATCCTTTTCACAGGGAACCTGGAGCCAATCCCAGGGAGCATCGGGCACAAGGCGGGTACACCCTGCACAGGGTGCCAATCCATCACAGGGCACACAATCGCACGCACACACCCATTCATACTCTACGGACACTTTGGACATGCCAATAAACCTACCATGCATGTCTTTGGACTGGAGGAAACTGGAGTACCCGGAGGAAACCCCCGCATGGGAGAACATGCAAACTCCACACACACGGGAATCGAACCCCCGACCCTGGTGGTGTGAAGCGAATGTACTAACCACTAAGCCACTGTGCGCCCCCTCATAATATCAACAGCTTAAAATGGGCCGTGGTTGGATCTTCCAGCAGGACAATGATCCAAAACATACATCAAAATCAACACAAACATGGTTTACTGACCACAAAATTAAGGTACTGCCAAGTCAACCCAGTCCCCTGACATGAAACTCATAGAAAACCTGTGGAGTGAACTGTAGAGGAGAGTCCACCAACATGGACCTCAAAATTTGAAGGATCTGGAGAGATTCTGTATGGAGGAATGGTCTCAGATCCCTTGCCATGTAAGTCTCAGAACTGTTATCTTGGCAAAGGGAGGTAACAAAGATATATTTTTGGATAAACCTGTGTTTTGTTTTCAATTGTTTGATATCCATGAGAGTGGAGTTTTTTGTGATTTTTCTTTAACAAAAGATCAAAAGGTTAAACAACAAAGACCATTTTTCCCATTTCTCACAGCCTCATGTACCACATGTACACATGGTACACTCATGTACCACAATCCTCAGGGTCATCAAGAAAGAGTGACAAATTAGGCAAGCTCACAAACTGAGTGGCTATACATTGTATTTATTTTTTATTTTTATAGAAGGCATAGTCTTATAGAAGGTGATAGTTATTTCTCGTCATGTCCAGTGTGTATGTGTGTGTGTGTGTGTGTATGTGTGCGCGTGCACACACTTGATAAAGGGCTAGACTGTCTTCCTGTAAAGATCACATCAGATAAGGAGACAGTTTAAAAAATGCAGTGCTAAATGCAGTCAGTATGCTTAAAGATGTGTTAATCCTCGCTAGTTAAGTGTGATTTCCTGACACAGTGAACGTCAGGCTTTAATCATGTTGTCGGGTAGATACATGCTGTAACGAAATAAACACAATCCTATTGCATGTATCGGATATATTCTGCTTGTAAGCACATACTTTTCACCTTTGGGTTAATTAGACTTAAAAATGCTATAACTTGTGCTTGAGATGGGTGCAAAAGAGTAACATAGCCTTTAGTTTTCAGAAAAAAAAAATGTCCACTAAAGTTTCTTTTCTCTTCTCCCTTTCATCTTAAGACAAAGCAAACTCTCTTACATAAATCCTCCACTATTGCTTTCTAAAAAACTTATGCAATACTTAAAATGTCCGATGAAGGCCCAGTGTTGGTACACTACAAACAGTGTTGCCATCTTATACCTGTTTTAAAAATAAGCTGCATTAAGGTGAAGTAGTATAGCTTATACACTATAACTCAATATCAGTCCTTAACTTTAAATTCTACAGTTTTAGCGCAGTTACTTGATATTTTTGTAGTATTTCAATATTTATAAACTAAACATAGTTCAAGAAATTGGAGTTCCAAACACCACTGCATCAGCAATCCCAAATAACATAAGCAAGTCATGAGATACAAGCCTTTCGGGAATATGTTCCTTATCACCGCAGATTTATTTTCCCAGCCGAGGCTCAGTGTTGACGTTTCCCCTCTGCAGATGATGATCTTTAGTGAGGAGCTGTGTGAGACGCTCTCACACTGACCTCGCCACACAAGTCAGCAGTCATCCCTAAAGACAGCACAGTGCTGCCATGACAGCCAAACCCGTTTCCCAGCAAGCTGAGCTATAGCCTCCACAAATTAGAGCAGTCATCAAGCTCAGACTGCTGGGCCAGAAGCTAAGACAGAGCTAAAGATGGGAGAAGGTGAGAACGCATACACAACAAAACATAAATTGAAACTCTAGAAATAAAAAAGCAAGAATTTAGCAGAAAAGAAAGAGAAAAAGTATAAATGTTGTCAGGGAATCTACTATAAAGTATGATTAAAAAAATAAATAAATAAAAACTGAGAATAAAAATTAATTTAAAAAATTTTGTTTGTAGTTGCCTTAACATAACTACATGACTGCTGTTTGCTTATAACTTCTGAAATATTTAGATAGAAGCACATAATTATGTACAACATTAATATTGTTATAATTCAAAAACTGTGCATACTTTGTGATTTCTGCATGGCCAACTTTTTTAAATGTCGCTGTAGAATTCCTATGCAAAACAAATCATGAAGCTAGGATTTTTTAAATGAGTAAAAGGGCATCAGGAGAGAGAAAAATACTCTATAATCTGATGTTCCTGAGCTGCTGTGAGACGCCCTGATGATCCCATAATAGTAATTCACAGTCAGCACTGTGTCAGCGGAGTGTTGGGTCGGAATTCTCATGAAATTTGTACTAGTACATCATATACCAGATTGGATACCTCAATCAGCTTAATGCCTCAGTTTTAGGCACAAAAAAAGTCTGATTACACTGTGACACATGATGGCCAGCAGCCAATCCGGGGAGAGAGAGTGAGAGAACGAAAACAAATGGGAGTAAAAGGAAAATTTCCACTATATATATATATATATATATATATATATATATATATATATATATATATATATATATATATATATATATATATATAATTTGGAAGCTAGTGAATGATAGATGATGGTCAGCTGACAGTTAGCTAGAGAACTCATGCTAGACATTTATTGGGAGGTGTTGGTGATTTTCACATTCATATTGAACAACACTGCATCAACTGGGCATCCGATCATGACTAGGTCTTAAAGTCTTGTTCTTTATACAATGGCTGCATCCGAAATCACGTACTGTGACAGTATGTACTGCATTCTATCAAGTACCGACTCCTCTGCCACTGATGCAGTGCTGCTTTTCACCTACTGTATAGTAGGGTAGTAGGGATATTCGGATGCTAGTTAGCTAGTCAGAGTTAGCATGAGGATGTCTAAGGCCTTAGGAAAAGCCTGTAAGGTGTTGACTACAGTGTGAATTAGAGCAGAGCAGCACTTTTCCCTTCAACCAAAGCTAATTATCTAGCTAGCATTAAGTAACTAGTTCATTCTGAGTATTATCTCCTGTTTATATTAGCATAGGATGATTTGTTACACCACAGCAAGTCAGCTGTGCAATCATGTGCAAGCTAACCACTTCCACACTCAGCACTCAGTCCCGCTCTGCGAGTTTGCATGGTCTACCGCTGCATGGCTGTTGTGTCTAGAAGCTTCCATTTCACAATAATAGCACTTACATTTGACTGGGGTAGCTCTAGCAGGGCAGAAATTTCACAGACTTGTGGAGTCACAGAGTTGTGGCAAAGGTGGCATCCTATGACAGTGACACATATAAAGTGACTGAGCTCTTTAGTACAATACTACTGCCAATGTTTGCTTATGGCAATTGCATGGTTATGTGCTTGATTCTATTCACCTATTAGCAATGAGTGTGGTGGAAACACTGGAACTAAATAATAAGGAGCGGTGTCCACATGCTTTGTCCATATAATGTATATTTCACATATGTATCATACAGTATATGGATTCATATATCTGTGTTAACCATCTTTGCGTATATATACACATATGTTTGGAAATAATGCTTGATCATATTTGATATACCTACATAGACGGACATATATCAGATTTTTTTTATTGGTTTCTAATCCTACAATGCTGCTGAGGGTATTAGAGTGAAGATAAAATGTTAAAGTAACAAAGTTAAGTTATAATTTCAAACTTTCCTTTACTTACTTTACGTTACTGAATTACTGTTGTACAAATAGGTAAACTCTGGAAGATGGCCCTTTAAAAATAGAGTCTGCACTCCACTGCAGACTGAGATAATGAATAGAATAGTGTGAAGTGAGGGAACAGGAGATTGCTTTCTGCTTGACTGCATGTGGTAGGGAAGAACACCAACAGAGTTTTCACAGGAACATCTCAATATTTTGTCATGATTCTCTCTCTCTCTCTCTCTCTCTCTCTCTCTCTCTCTCTCTCCCCCTCACCCCCTCTCTCTATCTCTCTCTCTCTCTCTCTCTTACCCACCCTCTCTCTTTTTTGCAAAGACACGAAAATACACACCTGGGCCCACTTTTCCACTCCCAAGTGTGTGCACTGAGAGGATATTCACAGTTACCCAAAATACCACTTGAGCAATGTCTTCAGGATGATATTGGAGTTTAGAAAGATATTAGCACAGCCAGATGGTCTGTAAGCTATTCTACATATCCGTATGCTCATATTCTTTATTATTACAGTATCGCCCAAACTTTCTGCAGCAACAAAGCCTGATTTATGAAGATCACATATGCCTTATCTGAGTAGGGGCTGGATATGGTCTTTCTTTAACATCAGTAGAAGCAGGAACAGGTGAAACCTTAAATATAAGGTAAGAATATGAGAAAAACTAAATAAAGCATAATAACTATAACATATGTGAGTGTCAGCAGAAAAAAAAAAGATTTAGTGTTCAAGATATTTTTGTATTTTATTAAATATTAAACCTTATTAAATATTAGACCATGTTTCTAATATTTTCAGAAGCTTTTCTGGTATTTCTGATACAATAGTGAAAGCCAAATTCTTTCCTATAAGTTGCACAATGATGTACTTACTTGTATTAAATAATTTCTGCATTATTTTAAAGATTTTAATGCTTAAATCTTCATACAGTTTACTGCTCTTTATTGTATTTTCTATGTATGGAAACAATTTGCAAAAGCTATAGTATTCAAGTCCACTCTCAAGATTTTCTCTATATTGACTTGGATTTGTGTTAGACTTATTGACATTTATGCTTGGACTTGTCTTAGTCTTGCTAAATAGGGTCTTGGTCTTGAGCGAAAGTTTTATAAAAACTAGTTTTTGTGTTGTCTTTTCTTTTCACATGCTCAACATTTGCCAAAAAAGTACTTCCTTCTTCTAGAAAATAAAGTCTAATCACTGGCCTGAAGCAGGAAGGAAGCTAAATAGTTGAAGTAAAGGCTTGGCCTCAAAAGGATTTAATGGTTTTCTGTCCTAATCTTTACATGGTTGCACTTGGATTCTAATTTGTACTCAGGGCTATGCAGTGCAATCACGACTGCATACAGTATGTATAGCAGAATCATAATGTTAGGGCAAAACATATCTATTCAATTTCAAAAGCTGTACTACCGAGAAAAAACACAAATATGCAAACATTCTGACAATATGCTCAGGCTAGCCATAGTATGCAGTCCAAGATTAAATGTCAAAGCAAATTGGAGTGACATTTTCATTCATAGGTAGAAAGGCTGTTAATTGTATGCTGCAATTAATTTAAAAACAACCAGAATAGTGACACAGGTCTAGCAGCAACCAGAGATGTGTTTAAATAAGTTTAATTCATATTATATAATTACAAGGAGGTGTTTAATTTCAAATAAGTAATTTTTTTCACCATTAAAATATATTCACACACACACACATATATGTATATATATATATATATATATATATATATATATATATATATATATATATATATATATATATATATATACATACATACACACACACATATATCTATAGCCAATTCATTAATGGGATCTGTACATAAGTTTGACAATTCTAATTGAATCCTATTATATTAACAGCTATACTCATAGATTAAGCATGCTAGTCCTTTAGGCCTAGATACACTTAGTTGATTCCATTTTTAACCTCTGCATTTGCATTGTTCATTCTCATGAGCAAGATCACAAGGACCATCACACATTATACTTTATATGCTTACACAACTGCATTATAATGGTTAAAAAGACTTCATCAATAGCTTTCAAAGAACAACAAAGGTCCCGGAAACTGGCCATTTTAACTGACTTTGTATTCTTAATCAAATCTTTTGAGAGCTAATATAAGATTATGGTATGGTGAACATGTAGCACATTTTGTTTACAATATTAAATATGTTATTTTTATACAGACAAAAATGCATATTGTTTTGCATTGTTTATGATTCAGAAGTAAAAATTTCAGTCTTTTCGATCATATAATTTGTTTTCTTCATGGATCATTACAGCCACTTGACAAGAAAGCATAGCATCACGTGAGAGCTAAACTTAATGGTTGATTAAGTCTGTGGGTGAACTTAAAGTGTCCTCCTCAGATGCTTAGAGGACAGTTGAGAACCCATCATAAATGCTGATTGGGTGGATGTTTTTCCTCACTGGACACTACACTGTGCAATACACTAATAGAACAATGCTGTTTCCATATTTAATTTGACAATGTGTTATAGATTACAAGAGAGTAAAAAAATAAAGAAAAATACAATAAACTACATAAATAAATTTAAAAAATTAAAAGCTTCTGAAACTAACATTTGTGTCTTCATAGCTAGTTACTGTCCTGATCAGGGATTAGAAATGTTTTATATTTTTTCCATTTTCGTTCATTATGAAAAAAAATTTAGAACAAAATAACACAACAGTTAATAATGTTCTTTATATATGGTCAAAGTTATTCGGCTATTAGTCACCCTCTAAGCACTAATGTTTGTTAAAAGCTCACCTTTGCAGTCTTGTACATAAATTAAAGCATGTTTTTTTTTAATATGATGCTGCAGAGTACCATCCTAATTGCCAGCTATTACATCAGAGCATCTTTCACCTTCGCAATGTAATTTGTGGTTTGTAGAGTTGTAGGAAAAATTACTTTCTACACAGATTTTCCTGTAGCCAAGTGTGCAGGAAGTGATTAATTCTGGACAGGAATTTAGGCCTATTGTGGAAAAAAGTTTAGGTTTAGCTGTGCTTTCTTGAAATTACACTGAAACTGAAAAATAATGTCATTAACAGTTAAGCACTTTTTAAAATATTGTTTTTATTCTGGAACAATTTTGAGTGATTTTGTTCAATGAACATTTTCATTTGTTTTAGGTTTTTGTTTTCATTCCATGTAATGTTAATAATTTCAGGCCACAATTATAATATACAAGTATATACTGGAGAAAAAATAAAGCCCTGTAAGCCATATGGTTACATCTGATTGGCTGAAAATGATTAATGCCCAATGCACATATTGAAGATTTCTTTATGTTGTGTACAACATTGGAATTGTTTGTCACCCTCTCTATTTATACTGTAGTAAATGTATAAATTGTGGCAGTAATTTGATTCAGAAATGTGTTTCAGAGACCATGTGGATTTAACTTGGTCATCAAAAATGTTTTTAATTACAGTATTTCTCAGGGCAGGTTTGGTATCAATCTAATCCATATTTCATGGTGAGCAATGTGGCGACATCATAAATATCATATAGGTTTAGGAAACATTTACAGTATATGTTGCAATGTCTGTTCTTTCTTCCCACATGCACACACCCACACTGCCATGTGCATTCTGGCACCACCTGATCTGAATCGGAGACCTTTTGCCTTTGTTCCCATCGACGCATTCTCAGGAATTTATTAACATACTGTTCCTTATGGTGAGCTATCTAGCTGGGGGTCCATCCTGCCATAAAACATATTGTGTCTCTATCATTTGGTACTCTGGTCATTGATACACTTCAAAGAAGCTCAGGGGTATATTATTACAATACAGATTGCAGCCTTGACCATCAGGGGCTTTTACTATCAGAGATGCTTTAACACCACGCATCCTATGTCTCTGTTTCTGTTTTCTGTAGATCATTCATTTGTGTTTTGCACACTAAACCCATTCATTACTCCAAATACTCTGTAGTTCTTCTGTATGAAAGTATGTAAAAGTAAAAGTGCATGACTTGCATGATTTTTATGCTTATTAGAAATTGCTTCCTAAGCTAAACTTTTAGTATGTTAGACACATTTGAAAGCGACCTCTGACAAGCTAATATAAAAGTCTAATACTTGCCAGTTTAAATAAAACCTCTGACAAGTACAGTATATAGGAAAGGCCTAGGCTTCCTCTGATCTGACAAAATAATAGTTTATTACAGGCTATTTAAAAGCCTCTGTTGTAGGAACCTCATTTTATAGCTTAGCATGAAACTGTTTTAATTTAAATATAATCTGAACACTGAGATATTTCACATCTAGCAGTAACTAGAAGATAATTCTTTGGAGTCAGATAAATAAGTTAGCAGTTATTATCAATTGGAGTCTGATAATTAATTAAATGTATTGAAGTCAGATATATAAAATCATAAAGCAAAAGCACACATTTAACCTTCGACTGCACCTATTTCCGTTTTTGGTTATAGGAGACCAGCGGGCTAAGTTAATATAAGAACTCTACAATACATATTATACAAAATAACAGTAAAACTATTTAATATATTTTCAAAAGTTTTCACTTTTTCCTCCATTCTCATTGATTTTGATCCAGTTTTAAACCTTGTAATACCTCTAATGTCATATCTAATTATACCTAATATCATTATCATTAACATCATTATATCTAACATAGTATTATTTATCACATCATATGATTAAATGACAGTGTTTTATCCTTAACCCCTTTAGCCATGTTATAACTAGGAGTGATATAGTAAGATGAGACAATTTTGATTCTAAAAGCAATGATTTGATATTTCACTATAACTCTTATAATATTATTTAGTAGCCTCCGATCAATAGGTGACCAACTTTGTTCAGAATCTGGGGTAGGCATACCATTAATTCACATAAAGGACTATTTCCAAAGTGTCAGAGTTATAGGCAAAGCATGTGGCCTGCTGCCATTATAATCAAGAATAATCAATTTATTATTGTTGGTTCAATTCATTTCAGTCATTGGCTGGTAAATAGATGCATCGATCCAAATCATCTGATCCTTTCACCCCTAGTTATAACTTTGCTGAAGGTCACAGTTTAATAGTTATTTCAGTTCACTTCATCAGTTTGTGTTATAATAGCAGCACATGACCTTGCTGTCGAATATGTTTGTCTTGATGGAACTGTCAACATGATGATTGCAGTTTGTCAATGGGGAATGTGCCAGCTTAACTGCCCTCACTGTCTGTTTAAGTAAACATGCACACGATTGTATGTATTTCATTTGGGAAATCTGACCAAATAACCTACTTGTTTAATAGAGTGTTTTTGGAACTATTATTAGAAATGAGAAAAAAATTAAGAAGGGGCAAACATGGTTTTCAGAAAATTAGAATTCAGAAAAAAAGTTAGATACTTACTATACTGACAGTTTCTTCCCATGTATTCGCCAGGGCATTCACAGGAATAGTTGGCCACCAAATCCGTACAGATTCCTCCATTTTTACATGGATCCCTTTCACATTCATTGACATCTGCAAAACACATATGCACAAAGATGAATTAGCCACAGAGGTAATTAGTGACTCATCTCATTTAAATGCACTAGTGGTGCTTGTTTATCGAGTTTGCTCTGTTTGTTATTTGATATTTGCCTCTACCCAGATTGCTCAAGTGAAAGAGGTAAACACCATCTGTAATTAATCAAATTAACTTAAGACAATAGGACCAGTAAATGTGAAACATTTTAAGTGGAGTCACAGAAAAAAAAAATACATTAGACAGTAAGGAAACGAAAAGAAAGCAAGGGGAAAATAACAACAATGCAAATTAAGGTTTTCTCCATATTTCCTAGCTATGCCCAGAAATTTGGGCTGCTGAAAATGTTCAAATAAAAATGGCAAAAATGCCACTGAGTAAACAAATGCCAAAAGGTTTTCAACTACTGGTTTGATACACCAACTGAAGGCATGACTTCACATTCAATACACAGTACATACCACATATGATAGTTTTATATCTTGTGACTATATATATATATATATATATATATATATATATATATATATATATATATATATATATATATATATATATATATTCCAATATATTTTTTCTTCAGCATACACACTATATGGCCAAAAGTTTGTGGACCATCACACCCACATGTGCTTTTTGAGCAACCCATTCCAGATATCTGCTTTAGTTATAATGCTGTTAAACAAAACTCCACTCTTCTAGGAAGGCTTTCTACTAGATTTTGGAGTGTGGCTGTGGAGATTTTTTCATTCAGCCACAAGAGCATTAGTTAGGTCAGGTACTGATGTTGGGCGAGGAAGCCTGGGGAAATCGGCATTGCAATTCATCCCAATGTTGTTCAGTGGGGTTGAGATCACGGCTCTGTGCAGGATACTCCTGTTCTTCCACAACAACCTTGGCAAATCATGTTTTCATGGAGCTCGCTTTTTGCACAGGAAAAGTATTATGCTGGAAGCATTTTAGGCCACTTAGTTCCAGTGAAAGGAAATTCTAATACAATAGTAGGGCTGGAGCTAATGATTATTTTCATCGATTAGTTGGCTGATAATTTTTTTGATTAATCGGTCAATAAGATTGCGGGGGGGGGGGGGGGGGGGGGGTCAAAACTTTCAGTACCATTTTTTTTTTCATTTATTTAAAATAAAATCCACAAAGTGGGTGTTACAAATATAAACTTCAGACTAAAATTTTACACAGCTGTTTGTCCAATTATATAAGACTGAAAAGGACCCAATACACACACCAGAATATATATTATTAATTTAGAACTGTAGTTTAATTCAGTGCTTTTTGTGCATCCATAAAAATTATGCATAAATACTATTATATAATATAAACTATATATATATATATATATATATATATATATATATATATATATATATATATATAATAGAATATAATATATATAATATAGACTGTAAGTTTATATTATATAATAGTATTTATGCATTATTTTTATGGATGCACAAAAAGCACTGAATTAAACTGCAGTCCTAAATTAATAATAAAAACTCACTTTCACTGTACTTTGTGGTTTGTTACTCACTGCCTTTAGGCATATTGTTTTACTTGTGTTTACTTTTGATCATAGTGTTTTAATTAGACATTACAGATCTTATCACTGCGTCTACACAGCGAGTGAGGAGCAACACGGTGAGGAGAAAATACAGCATATAATGACAATAAACTTAAATTAAACTAAACCTTTTAAGCAACTTGCACTAGTTTCACCAACCCATTGCACACAGTTGAGCATTTGAGATATAAACATAAGTTTGTGCTCGTTCATCACTGTCATGTGTCCCTGCTAAACATGTTCCGCTTTGTAAAGTTTGTAGGTTACAATCTTCCTCACTATGTTTAATATAAAATGCTCCCCTGCCTTAGAAGACTCTGAGGTCACAGACTTTCTTCCGCTGTCACTTGACGATTACTCCACCATCTGATGGTGACTGAGGTCATATTGGGAATAAAAGGTAACGTTGACAAACAGTAAACTGAAGAAAGTCATTGTCGTTGACTCTGAGTATCTGCTAAAGCTAGTGGCATCACATTACGTGTGTATGATGTCATGTGCTGCTGACTGGGAAACAGCTTATACTTCTGGTTAGTAAAAAAAACACTAGTGTTCCATTTGAGACGATATTACCTTTCTAAAATTCATATACTAGACAGTAGAGTACATAGTGCATAGTTTAAGTGTATAGTATGTCATTTGGGACACAACTTTAGTATTTACTCTCTGATGCGTGTTTTCGGAACAGAAGAAACGTAATGAGTAAATGTGCCCTGTGCTGCATGCAGACCAACTAATCAATAGAGATTTGTTGACAACGATTTTCATAATCGATTATTAGCGATTTTATCGATTAGTTATTGCAGCTCTATACAATAGCATACAATGACAGTCTATACACTACTTACTCCACATACTTTTGGCCACATAGTGTATAATTTACCTTGTTTATTACAGTATATATTAATTTAAGTCCATTTCTTCTTCTTGTCTTCCTTGTAAATTGTCCACTGTATTTAACATTTTCTGTGAATGTTCTATGGATTGATGAGTCGAAAATGGAACTGTTTGGAAGACAGTGGTCCCGTTGCATCTGGCGTAAACCAAACACCAAATTCCACAAAATTTACGATCATCATGGTGGTGGACTGTGATGGTGTGGGGATGCTTTGCTGCTTCAGGGCCTGGCCAACTTGCAAAAGTTGAGGGAAACATGAATTCTACTCTCTCCCAGAAAATCCTAAAAGAGAATGTCTGGTCTTCAGTCCGTGAGTTGAAACTTAAGTGCAATTGGATCATGCAGCAAAACAATGATCCAAAGTATATGAGTAATTCCTAGTCCTAGAAGTAAGTAAAGACTGATCTCCAGGTATAAGAAGCATTTGGTTGTGGTTAATGTTTTATGTTGTATTTTGTTTGAATATCTAAAACTATTTAGTATGAGATATACACAAAAAGAGAAGAAATACTTTTTTTACAGCCCTGTACATAGATACAAGTCTATTGTCTAGTATTTCACATGACCACGCACTGAGACACATTCCTGGATGTGTAAGACTCTACCTTGCAAATAAAATAGATTCTGATTCTGATAATGTCCCACTGAAGAGACTTTGTTTCATTGTTGTGTAGTTTTTAGTTAATTAGTAAATGCTTTTAATTCATTTACTTTCCAAAAGCATACGAGGTAAAATAATATAAATTGGTACATTTTATGCAAAAAGTAGAAAAAAAAATTCTCAGCACCTAGAACTAAAAACCTAAACGAGTTCAGTTGTAACATTACATATATAGATACGATATACAGATCATTAAATCAATAAATTACTTTTCCCATTAAGAATCTTAATATGAAGCTGTTTAAGTTCCACATCAGTGTTCTAAATCTCCTGCCCATGGGAAGCTCCTGGGACTTGGTGTACAAAACATGAGCAGGTTCAAAAATAATTCTGTTTGTTGCATTACAGGCCGCTCATAAATCAACTAAAATTAACTCCGAAGTCTTACAAGCTGTCTTAACAAGAATAGCTAGTCTAGTTTCTGTTAGAAGTGGACAGTGAGGAGAATGAGGACAATGCAATACAATACAATAACATAGATACATTCCTGAACTGAAGTCTCTGCGATCTCAGTAGGAGCTAAAGAAAGCCAGTTGTGGATCAGTCTGGTCATAAAACAAGCACTGGCACTCATCATAAACTGCTGTTTTAATATCTGAAGTAATCTTTTGCCCTTTCACTTTGTCATTGCAAGTATGGTGTCACCAGGCATCATGTATGATCATATATGATCTGAAGTGAGTGACAAAGAGAGAGACTGACAGAGATAGAGAGGAAGAGATGACGAAGCATAAAATGAACAGAATCAGAGTGAAGAGCAGCTATATCAACACAAGACTGTAATAAACCACCTGAGTGAAGAGAAAATATGAGAAAATAGAATGAACAGGAGAAGAGGGCATGAAAAATATTTCTCACCCTCCAGTCAGGCTGAAGTATGTAACCATTATCTCAACTATGATCTGTGCTTGTGGAGCACTGCAATTCCTACTCATACTAGGATTTTCTAAACCTTGGTACAAATGAACCTGATCAAAAGCCTATTCCCCTTTGTTTAGGCTGAGTGGCAATGAAGGGCAAAAGGAGCAACAACCATGCAGTGGTCTCAACAGGAGGCCTGAGGAAATGCTGATCCAGAGAGAAGCCCACCAAGAAAACGTTAACAGGTTTATTACTTAGAGATATTACGAAAGCTGCACAATGCACAGCATGTAACTGGATAATGATAAATGTGTTTGCTGCAAAAGCAGTAAAGTAAAATGCCCTACATCATATAATATGCTGTATCCATAAAAGGAAAAATCCACCCTGAACAAATTAATCTGTGATCTTCAGTAGTGTACAAGATTTACTTTGTAATGAAATTCTGAGCTGACCTATTGAGTTTATATGTCTTTCATTGACACATTGGTCTATTTTCACATTGCACAATAGTTTTATACATTACCCACATTGCCATTTGACTACCTGCTGACAGAACTGCCACTCTGTCTTCTCCTCATTCATACACTCTGCTCAAACAGATAGAATCCAAAGCTTCAACTTGCTAATAATGCCTGACAGCAAAACCTGACCATTATCCTTTATGTTTGACATTGTTGACTATTAAACACCATTGTAATTATGAAACGGCCAGAAATCTTACAAGAATAACAGAAATACAAACAAACCTACAAATTGGCACTACATCACAAATATTTCTATATAAACACATTATAGGATTATAATGGATTATAATGTCAGTGTTGCATGTTTAAAAACAAACAAAAATTTGCATTAAAATATAGATTTTAGCTATTTCATCAAAAAAACATATTCAGTCAATATTCAAATACAAACAAATTCTAAATAATAGACACAACCCTTACCTGAATGAACTACTGTATAATGAACTATGATAAGAATGCTTCCACACTAGCATTTGGGATCATTTCTTGTTTGGAATACCTGTTTATTTCTGATCTATGGATGAATTTATATGCATTTTGCTTCTCTCTTTTTTTCTATCTTTTGAAATATTCATAAAACCTATATTCTGTGTGTTTCTAATACTAGATAGTTAAATTTACTATATATATAAAAAAAAAAAAAGGAAAAGACTGTTTTAGAGGTTTTATTCTGAAATGTTACAGACCTAGAGTTTTGTATAGTTATGGCTAGCTGTCACAGGTTGTTCTTTAATCTGAAATTGCTGAATTTTTTGGTGTTAAACTCAGAAGTCACAGCTTACTACATGCCATTGTGGCTTTACCCACATCATTCATCAAAATCTCAATTTTTCATGTGTGAACTCCACAGGCTGGGTTAAAATATCTGTAAAATTCAGAATGTTGTTTAGTGTAGTTCATGGCCTGACACACCCAAATGCATTCATCAGTCTGAGTTTTACACAGCCTTGTGATGCATGAACATGGATAAACAATGGATGCATATACAACAGTCCTTGACAACAGTTTGAGAGCCAAAACTGAGTATTATAAATCTAACATTCCTGCTCT
Organism: Ictalurus punctatus; assembly: GCF_001660625.3. Classification (NCBI taxonomy): domain Eukaryota; kingdom Metazoa; phylum Chordata; class Actinopteri; order Siluriformes; family Ictaluridae; genus Ictalurus; species Ictalurus punctatus. The sequence continues at coordinate 11,079,062 of NC_030437.2, read as the reverse complement.
GAGAGCCAAAATCTACAGAACACATTATAAAATTCTCAAATCCTATACAGAACAATCCTAATTACAGAGTTCATATGTGTTTATCTAAACTCAATTCAGTTAATTCAGTACTGGAGATTTCGCAGTGTTTAAATTACATTATGCCTAAATCATATGTTTTTTGTTTATCTATCTATCTACCTCTCTCTCTCTCTCTCTCTCTCTCTCTCTCTCTCTCTCTATATATATATATATATATATATATATATATATATATATATATATATATATATATATATATATATATATATATATATACACACACACACACACACACACATGTATATATATATATATATATATATATATATATATATATATATATATATATATATATATATATATATATATATATATATATATATATATATATATATATATATATATATATATATATATATATTTGTAATATACTCAGCAAAAAAGAAATGTCCTCTCACATTCAACAGTTTAAACATCAGGCTAATTGGCTAATATTCAAGGCAGAAAGGGGCAACAGAGAGAGCTTGTAGATCTCCTACTCGCTTGAGAGATGTCAGGGCCAGCAGAAGAGCAACTTTAGAGTCAGAAGATTCTCAGAGGCTGACTCTAAGGGCTTAAATGGGGTCCCTGACAGACCTTCCAGGACTACAGAAAGGTCCCAGGAAGGTATGTGCTGCCTAATGTAGGCGTTACCATGTACAGCCTCTCGAGGCTGCCATCGCATGGTGCACTCCTGTGATGAAACGGGAGCAAGCCGTAACACACTTCCTGAATTCTCTCACTCATATTTTTCTGTCTCGCTCATTCCTTTTTTTCTCTGTCTTTTTTAAAGGGATAGAAAAGTTTTGAGATTTTGAGGAAAGATAGAGAGGAAATGAAGCGTCTTTTTGTTTCTTTACACAAACAACCGACATGCAGTCTTTCGCTGAAGATAATGAGGCTTATGGCGCAGCTCCCAGGTGCCATATTTATATCATGCGACACGCTTAATTGCCACATCACCTAATCATGACAAGCCTATAAATAGGCATGATTTTACACAAGCTTCAGATGCCAGTCGCGTGAGAGAGGCACTCCCCATAGTGTTATGCTAAATGCGACGTCAATGTTGCCTTTGAAAGTGAACCATGCATTTATTTATTTATTTTTAACAGTTAAAGTTCCTGGATGCAAAAAAAAAACATTTGTGAAACTGTCATGTTAAAACAACAGGTTCTATGTGGTGAATTATTTTAAAGACTTATCAGCTGATTTTCAGTACCATCACACAATAAGCAATGAATGTGATCTGCATGTCAATGTATCCTTTATGGTGATTTTGAAGAATGAATTCAAGGCACTTTTCTCCATAAGAACTAACATTAAAATAGAACAGCACAAATAGTATCCTAAAGGATGCAATCAAAAGTAACAATCGAAAGGGATTAGATTTCAATTAACACAAGTACAAGGGGCTTACCATTTTCATTAACCATTATTAACCTGACAATAGAAGACTCAAGAATGCATTACTGAATGTGACAAGAGCAAAGCGTCATTAAGCCATTATCCTCATACAAATTCAAAATTGAGCATCAATTCTACATGAGTGTGTTGAAAGGAGTCAATCAAATGGTGCTGAAGGTGAAGGCATGGGTGTTAGGGATATGTGAAATGTTAAATGTGTGGTATGTGAATTGAACTGAAGAAATGCCAGAGCTTGATTCGGTTCTGATTTGACGAGGGTGCAAACATTTCACAGAAGTGAAAATTCAAAATTTCATTTGAATGAAAGCATTCAAGAAGGGGAAACATGTTGATTTTTTTCTAATGTCACATTATTGCGATAATTTTGTTGATTTTGCATCCATTCAAATATTTTCCATACTCTAATATTACATTGATATTTTTAAATACAATTCTCCAGAATAAGAAAATAACTTAGATATCACTTAGGAACTTACAAACCACATTGCAGCCTTAGTGTACCAAAAGAATTACAGAATTGTGTTGTCTTTATAGGTATCTTAACTTTTAAATGCCTCCCTAAGTTGTCTCCCTATTTCCCTACCCTAAATTGGCCCAAACCCAATCCATGGCCATTTATTTTTTTTAAACAATATTAATACTGTAAATGGCAAAATTGGTTAAAAAAGATACATTATTTGTAGCTTAAAATGTGATTTATATATTTTATATTTGAAGGTTGGTGAAAAATGCACATATTTAATAGATTTTAAAAAAGTATATCATGCAGTATTCGATATATCAGGGACTGGAAGCAGATGCAAGTGTAGACATTTATTGAGGATAAAGCAAACAAAACAAACCAAGTGCAAAACAGGATGATCCACAAACAAAAAAAATCAAGGAAGAGAGGAATAACAGCTGTGTATAAGCCTAAAAATAACCACGGGGAGCCACAACACATAACAAACACTTGACTGTGAAACACACAGAAACTGGAACTTAAATAGGGTTAGTGAAACACAATGCAGGTGTGAGTAATCTGTGAGCGTGACTAGGTCATATGATGTGCTAGGCCTGATAGGTAATGTGATGCTTGTCAGCCATTTTGTGGCCAAAACCAGCAATGACATGACACTGCAGTGCAGTAATGTCTGAGCCTGACTGTTTTACCAGAATTCATGACTACATTTCTGAATTTTATGTCACTAGAATACAGTGAAATGTTGTAACCCTTTCGTTCAAACCAAAATACCCTAAATTTGCAGTTATATTGTAGTGTGTAATTCGTACTTTGAATTCATCTACTTTTAGTTTATTCTCAAAAGGCATTTTAGTATAGAAAAAAACCCAGTTTATCCATCTTGTTTGCGTCATTAAACATGCGCCTATTTCATGCATGCCTCCTTAATCACTGCTAATGATGTGTCAGTGTAGGGAGCTGAAAAATATCAGCCCAAATGGAAATCAAATCTAGGGGGTGTTTTACTCTGTGTAATCACATAACACCACACTCACTATCCAGCTGCATGAATATACAGTTTGGGCTACAAGGAAATCAGGCCTGGGGGGCATGGTGGCTTAGTGGTTAGGACATTTGCCTCACACGTCTGGGGTTGAGGGCTCAATTCCCATCTCTGCATGTACATGAAGTTTTCATGTTCACCCCATGCTTTGGGGTTTCCTCCCATAATCCAAAGACATGCATTGTAGGCTGATTGGCATCTCTAAATTGTCTGTGGTGTGTGAGTGTGTGCAGTTGTGCCACGCTGTGATGGTTGGCACCCCAACCAAGGTGTCCCCTGCCTTCTGCCCTGAGTCCCCTGGGATAGGCTCCAGGCTTGCCTTGTGTAGGATAAGCAGTACAAATGGATGGATGGAAATCAGCCCCAGCTTCACTTCATACCATTCTATGTGTTTTTCATATGACCATCGGTGGTGCTGTTGCGCTTGGTTCCACAAAGAATCGAGAATAATCAACAAGGCACATTAAGAAAATAATTTAGAGCAGATGTCAAAAATGAAACCTTATATATTGATATATCTTTGAAAGCAGGCAGGCATAACCCTGCTAGTCAGGCTTTTTAGATTACATTGTCAACAATAATACAATGTTAATATCACAGATCAACAAAATTCAGGAATCTGTATCATGAACATATAGATTCCATAGATCCATGCTGCAGAGTGATCCACATAAAAAGAACACAGAGTCTAGTGCTCTTTCTGTTTAATGAGATAGAACCAGCCATCGCCATCATCGACTACTGAACAATTGGATTAAAAGCTGACCGTACACAACGCAGGGGAAATCTGTGAACTATAATCGCTGTCCTTTCAGTAATCGATAGAGTGTGACAGGAGTGCATTTCTCAGTGGCCAACCACATCAAGCTCTGACACGCCAAAAACACTAACATCTAGACCTATGCACTGACACCAGTATGTTTGGCTGCGTTCTCATGCAAACAGCTTCTGTTGCATATTCCCACATACTCCCACTGACAAATTAATGTGCAACAAATCACGTAGATGTTTATGTGCCACGTCCCAGCCTTAGTTTATCCAGAGATGTTCCAGTTTGGCAGAAATTAGGGCTCGTGTTTTGAGAAAGGTCAATATTTTGTTGCGGCTTAGTTAGACCAATTTTAGACATGCGAATGGACATGTACAAAGAGCTGACTTGTGCTTTGGAGATTTCAAACATTAATTCAATGATTATTTATGCAAAATGAGAACTCAGAAATGCAGTCTGAAAACTAAAAAATAATTATTGAACAAACTTTATTTGTACATCTGTTTTCAATGGTTCGTAGACATGGCTGAAGTGCACATGACAGAAGTGGCTGAAGTGCACATGAAAAATAAAACTGAAGGAGAAACAAATCTTGTCTCGCTGTACAACTATGGCTAGTATGAAGACACATATTGATTACAGACACTGATTTGAAGTGCTGAAGCACTGTGTTTTATGTTCTATCTGAAACCAAGGTTAGACCTTACAGCAATTGAGTGTGTGTGTGTGTGTGTGTGTGTGTGTGTGTGTGTGTGTGTGTCACAGTAATAGAGAGAGGATTAACTTAGATGAGAGAGTAAGATAATCCACACAGTCAGTTGACACTCTTATGCTCAGGGTCAGATAAACAAAAGTGTCACCAGCAGGAATCATGATAGTGAATTAACCTACTGTACCTCACTGACCACACACTCAGTTCTAAATCTACGACGACACTGAGATGGTTCACATTTACATAAACTGATTCCTTAAGGGTGATTTGATGGATTAATGGTTGTAGCTTTCCCACAGGTCTGAAATCCACCTGGGGGAAGAACAGGTGTGTGATGAGGGAGATGGCAAGGTAGGAAAGGGTTTCACCCTGCGGGACAAAACAAAGAACCATGCAGAGTGAAGATTTAACCTTTTCTTTTAAGAATGTAAGTCTAAAAACCACTACTGATGAGATATAGTGTAGGAAGTGAAACATTACACAATATTTAAAAAATCAACAGTTATGTCATGATGTGCGATATAGGTCTGTACTTCCTTTTTATTAGTTGTTATATGTTTCCTGCTGTTGCATTCATTCATTTTAAATAACTGCTTTATCCTGGTCAAGTTCATGATCCGGAGCCTATCTCAGGAACACTGGGCGTACGACAGGAATACTTCCTGAATGGGAACTAGTCCATCACAGGCCATCATACACACACACACACACACACACACACACACACACACACACACACACACACACACACACACACACACACACACACACACAGATTCACAGTTAGGAGAA